>NC_141775.1:13863086-14165586 GCF_051362555.1 Lingula anatina
CTATTCTCTGTTGGACAGTGTAGAGTATGCACCAGGGGTGCCATGTGGTAAAAACACAATTTGGGCGTCAATGCGGAGCTTCTGGTTTGGCTAGTTTTATGGGTACATTTTCTACTATTGTAACAACAAATAGTTAGAAGCAGACTCAAAGAGGAACTAAGATGGCAAATTATAGGAAGCCATCGAGCAGGGGTACCTACAGTATGAGAAAGATTGCAAGGCAACACAGAGTGGCACCAAGTCAAGTGTCCAGGCTGGTAGCAAAATAGCACCAAACTCATCATGTTAGGGACATGCCTCGCTTTGGTAGGAAGACCTCTAGTCAGCAGGCAAACAGCCAACAGGCATCTTTTAGAAGCTGGATTTCTATCTAGAAAACCCCGTGAAAAACGCCGTTGGCCAACAGACGCAAGCAGATAAGATTGGCCAGATGCCGAGAAAGATGAAATCTCAGGACTTCGCAAAGAGTCCTGTGGACTGACGAGAGCAGAATCAATTTTGTGTATGCAGATGGTCGGTTTAGAGTCCGAAGAGGTCCAAACCAAGCGTTTCAGGATGATTGTGTTCTCCCACGTATTCAGGGTGGCGGAGGATCTGTCATGGTCTGGGGCAGTTTCTCATATGATGAAAAAAAAAAGCCACAGTACGTCATTTAAGGGAGGTTCACTGGTCAACAATACAGAGACGAAATCCTGCTGGGGCGCATACAACCACACATTCAGACAAATCCAGGAAGAAACATCATTTTGGTGCAGGACAATGCGCCCGTCCATAAAGCACTGGACGTGCAAGACGCACTGCAACAGCATGATATATCAGCATGGATTGGCCTGCATATTCACTAGATCTCAATGTAATAGAACATGCTTGGGATATGATTGACAGAGCAGTATATGAGAGGCAACCTCCAGTGGGAAACATTAGAGAGCACCTCAGGCAGTGACTGTGAATGGGGTCGGCTCCCAATGCAAGTCTCTTTTTATTAAAATCTTTTTATTAAAATCAATTCTTAAGATGATTGAACTTTCTTTTTTTTATGATAAGCTGCTTTAATCAGCATGTACTTTTTGCTTTGTGAGCATACCTTTTCCCACATGCTCTGCCACATTTTGGTAACATTTTGTTAATAAAGTTATTTTGGTCATTACAATAAGCTGTGTTGTGCATTTCGTTAACAGAAATATTCAACTTGAATAAGTCCTTTATAAAATATTAAAGAAATATGCATAATCCCACTAACGACTGAAATACTGATCATGCTAGAAGAATCTTTTGAAAAAATCTGGGTGTTGTTTAATTTTTTAGCAACAGTGTATATCCGTCCCAGTTTTAATAATGACTCAAACCATATAGACTTTATAACCTCAGATCGTATATCCGATTACAAATTATCTTGAAAGTAAGTGTTATGACGAACTTAAGCAAACTAAAGCTATAACTACATCAGAATGTAGTGTGTCAGAAGAGCGCGAGAAGACACATTCCATTCGCAGGAAGGGGGAGCTAGGATAACCTACGCAAAAATGGTCTGATGAAGCTGATACCCATCCTTGGCTTGTATTCTAATACTAATGGTACAAAGTGATTCTGTAAATTTTAGGATGATGAGTCACACGGTTTTCCGTTTATTGTGTTTACAGGACTTACGGTATAAGGTGTGCTGAAAAGTAGGAAAAACGCTCAATTTATGTGCAATTGGCCGCGGTGTTTTGATTTTGTTGCTGTCTCAACCATGATTGTGACGGACTCCACAGATATCACCCAATTGTGTTAGTGAAGACTGAACGTAAGACTGGAGGGGGGTGTTAAGTATTTAGTATTATTTACACTTTCGTTAATTGCAGATAATAATTAAAGATGAATCAAATGAGTAGAAAAATAGGGAGTTATTGAGTGTAAGTTAAATTTCTTTAACAGTCAAAAAGTGTAGAAACTGTTTTCGTGGTAGGAAAAGAAGGAAATATCAAAGTCACATAGGCCTATAGTTCGCTCTGATTGGTTAATTTATCAATAGATTTACAAGTTTCTGGCACGTGTACAACACATGCAAACTAAGGATGGGTATGGTCCAAGCAGAAATTACCTAATAAGGAAATGTTGAATGGTGATTTGCAACATGAGAATGGAAAGCAAAGACAATGGAAAGAAAACAAGTACAGTAAATGCATAATCAGTAGGGAGGAATAGCGTCTAAATATTTGCGAATTTGTATGAAATAGAGAGTCGGTGAATTAACGTTCGAAAGCTCTAATCCGTCGTTTTTTTTCACTATAACCTGTGATGGAGGGAAAAATCGATCCCCGCTCTACCGAGGCAGGCGGAACAGCGATACAGTTGTGGTGATGACAGCAGCAAGAGCGTAGACACCCGTGGGTTCACACCGTTCACACAGTGTCCAAGATTGTCAGAACCCCAGTGTGGAAGAATCTGAGTATGCTGGATATTGAAAATCGCCAAATTCATTACTGCCAGCAAAGACTAGTAACTAAAAACAAAGCTGAAAATGTCCTCGGATATATCTTTAGCACCAATAAAGTTTACAGGCAACGGAAATGAAGATGTGGAAAGGTGGTTAAAACAGTTAGAAGATGAAAAAATCATTGCTTCATTTTCTCCGTTGCTGAATCAAACAGCGTTAGACTGGTACAAGTGTATACAAATTGATAGTTCGTCAATTCCGACAGCGATATGAACTGAACGCTGGAGAAACTTGGGCAAAGGCCTCAGAAATTTCCAGAAGAAATCAGCTGCCAGAATTAAGAACCAGTGCAGGATTACATAGTGTCGATGAGTCACGACGCCAAACGAGCTCGTTTAGATGAGGGAACGGCCCTGACAGTCGTAATGAATGGGTTACTCCCAGAAATTAGACCATTTGTATTGCAGAGGGAGTCCACCGATTTGACACGCTAATGCATCACGCCCGGATGGCAGAAAATACAGTCCAGCCGACGAGAAAAAGTCAACAAACTGACATTAAAATAATCACTGAAAAATAGACGCTTTGCAAAGTACCCTTAGCGATGCCGTCCATACAAGTAAACAGTTCGTAGTCTACCAGTTACAAAACCCAAGTCAGACCAAAAATGAAACCAACTTTTTACCCCTGAGAGCAAGCCCATTTGAATCTCCAAGAAAGGTCAATCCCAGCGCCATAAGCTATGAACGCATGCCCTAACGCAACATGTATCTGCGATGCCCAGAGCACAAACCAACACCACCTGGACGTCCCAACTATCCTCAACAGCGAAGTCCGATGAGAAAATAGCTAATATGTCAGGGATGTGGTGAGTACACGCATCTTAGACCTAATTGTTTTGCTCGCAATCTCAACTATTGTTGCTGTAAAAGAGGACACATAGCAAAAGTCTGTCATGCTGCACGTGTAAGCAAATCGCTTAATAAAAGAAGCAGAAAAAGGTTTTATAACAAGATTGAAACTAGAAAAGTGCCAATTTCTATTATTTCCGATAACCAAGCTAATAATCTAATATTAATTCAAATCAACAAATTACATTTCAATGCTTTGGTTGACACAGGTGCCGTCATACCTTGTGTATCAGAATCTCTTTTATCAAAATTAGGTAAAAAAAGATCGAAATTCATACGAAAAACCGCCATTAAAAGAAGTTTCAGTTGTTGATGGATCTGTGATTAAAGTTCTGGGAAAAGTGGAGTTACCTCTTTGTTTTGGAGGTGTGATTATAAAACATTAAGTCCACGTATTAAGTCAGTTGCCAAGAGGTTTGATATTAGGCACAGATTTCCTAAGAAAACACAATGTAAAAAAAAAGATTTATCGTCTGATAGCATGGCATTGCCTGATTATGAATTGCTGTAACCCTTGTATAGTCCACCTGGTTTAGGTTTAGTACGTAACTTCAAATCAAAATTTATTTCACCCAGCTGATTCGGTAGGCGTGACAGACATTTAAGCCCGTGAGCTGATAGCAACTTAGCGTGAACCCCAGGAAGTTAGCTCGATCCAAATGGATCGATCTAAGTATGGGAACCCAGTCTAAGTGTTGCTCACTTCTCCTTTTGTCAGTTTGTTTTGGTAAGTAGAGTTTAGCTTGGGTCAAATTCTTATCTTGACATCTGTCAGTAACCTTAGCACTTAAACAGACTGTCGTTGCTGACGGTATCCAAAACATTTACTGGGTCATATTCACGTCTCGATAGTGCGTCAGCTGCATTTGTTTTTCCAGGCCTGAGAATTATTTCAAAATCTAGGCATTGTTATTTTAATGACCATCTGATAAGCCTGCCAGTTGTATGTTTAACATTTTGTAAACAAGATATTGCCTTATTATCTGTTTACACATTAAAGTGGTTATTGGACAAATATTGTTCAAATTGTTTTATCCCTTCAATGACTGCTAAGCATTCTGACTCGTGAATTGTGTAATTTATTTCCGCATTGTTAAAAGATCTCCCTTCATACACAATAACTCTCTCTTGATTGTTGTCATTCTTTTGACTTAAAATATAACCTATAGCGCAAGTGGGTGCGTCCGTCGTTAATGTAAACCCGCGCGACATGTGGTTAAAGGATAAGCTAAAATTGATGGTGAATACGTTTTACCCACGGACAAATTTTTCGGACAGGGATTGATCAACTTTCCCCATGTTGTTGATCATATTTTCCATACGATCTAATTTTGCATCGATTTCCGTTTTTTTGATCGTCCGCCATCTCGTTAAATGATCGTCCGCCATCTCGTTTTCAGCCTTTTTCTTTTTACTTTTTGGCTGATGCGGGTTATTGCTGGGTTGGGTGCGCATACCGCTCGCCTCACCCTGTTTACCAGCTCTTCTACGAGAGAATCTGACGAAAGGTGTTGCGAATACCCGTTCCATTTTTTTTTCTCAGTGAGACCGACGTTTTCTTATAAAAACTCCGCCATTCTTGAAACTCGATTCAATACAGTTAGGCTGACAAGTCCCCGTAATTTGCTAAAGATGTTTCACATAAATGTAATATCACAACGTAATATTACGTCCCTTACGTTGAAAACGTCAAAGTATTTTTTCACAAACAATACAAGCACAGGTGGTTAAAGGGTATTTCACCTTAATGCAATATCACTACTTGACATGACGTGCTTAAAATCACTAGAAATCGTCAAAGTATTGTTTTTCAAACAATACAGGTGTGACGATTTTATTGACTTTGTCTTACTTGTTACGCAAGGAAAGAACTAAACAACTTCCATGTTCCTTCATATCCACTTTCTAACTACGCTATCCACAATTTATTCCTCTCCGTTCAACCTCTTACAACGTTCTCTCTCATTTACATTACATTCTGCGTTTAAGTACAACGGGGTCATGTCAATCAAGTCAAGTTACACTACAAAACACTCCCTTCTCTCAGTCATTCGTGGCTGTCAATTACTAACATAACATTATCTCCCAGGGACGATATGCCTGTCCCTAGGCATATTTAAAATTAAAATATACCTTTAAACACTCTTTCTTAAACACTCCATTACTATTATTATGAAGTCATGCAAAAATATAGCTTAGTAAATAGATTATATATATATATATATATATATATATATATATATATATATATATATATATATATATAAACTATAAGAAAATGAAATAGAAACACATTCGACATGAAACAAAAAATATAACTCGAAGGAAGATAAATTAATTAACTTTAAGTAAAATATGGTTGTTCGTGGATATATCTCGCATTGGCATTTACACCTTTTAATGTGCGGTCCAAGAGTACAGATATATAGTACCGCTAATTCGGCTGTACCATTAATGAAGAACATACATCTTTTTGGGAGCCTAAAAGATTTATTCGTATATTCTTCCTTTCCAGTTAAAATGTATTCTCTTTTATCCTATGGAGCGTCATTCCAATGTCATGATGTATTACAAAGTCTTTCTCCTACATTACCTTATTTGGTAATGTAATAATTCCTCAGCTCTCACACAATGTCTATGATTATCCATTTTTCCATAAGTTTCCATCATTACGTCATTACTAAAATGTAATCATTCTCTTAATAGGCAATGGTATGATACTTGACCGTAGGTCGCAATTTCTATTAATACAGATTTTTCATTGTATCATCCTGAAGGAATGATAACTATACTCCCTTATTCTTTTTTTATTATTGGACATGCACTCTTTAACTCTCTTACTTACACTGTTTAACCTCTTAACAAATGTATATTGTATCATTTATTAAATGTACAATATATCTCACTACGATCACAATTTTATATCTGTAATCATTTTCATTACGATAGATACTTCTGTTTGTTTTCCCCGCGCGGATGTTTTAAAATCTGTTACTCTCTCATTAAAGCTCTGACACATTTTCTTATACGGTTTCCAATGAATAGTATTCACCACAACGTAGCGACCAGCGCATCGTTCATGATGAAGTACCTGATCATCTTCATATTGTCCACACTGTAGTGCTCCTTTTTGATGACTAGAAGAGAAACATTAAATTGTTTTATATCAAAGTCAATCCACGATTTTATAAAAACGTACCGAAAAATAATTGGGTCACAAAATGTGAGGATCTCCCTTTATGTTTATATCATCAGTTTCATGTCATCATAGTTACAAAAGTTAAGCACACTGTTCATATACCAATAACCGTCTGGTTAAATATCAACAACTAATAATCATAAGATCGATAAGCTGAATATAGATGTATTTATAATACTTCACGTATTTAATATTCGATACACTATCACGTTCTTACTTCCTCTTCAGAACGCGATTGGTGAAATTCAAAATAAACGCTGCCACCAGCTGAAAATAAAACTATGAAGTTTATTCAACTAAGTTAAGTTCAAAAGTCACAACTTCCGGTTATCTTGACTGTCTCTACATGTGTTCAAATCACTAATCTCTACTCTGTTCTGTGCTACGCTTTGTACTCTAATCTAATCTAATCCAATCCCTAATGCAATCTCTAATCTCTAATGCCATCCTCTTTTGCTACGAACTACAACCCTTTTATAGTGCTCCAGCGAAAGTCTGACAGAAAGGGCTCCCGCTTAGGGCAGTCCAGTGCAAAAGGCGCTCGGAGCTCCCTTGACCAAAAGGGCGCTCGGAAAAAGGCGTTCGTTAATTAAAGCTGACAAGAGGGGCACGTTGCTCTGGTCATTCCAGTGCGAACAGCTCTGTTAATCAAAGTTGACAATGAGACGCACATTTAGTGCACACTTAAAATTGAAACTGATAAAAACACAACAACACAATACTTTTCATTTTATGACCACATGCAATAACGTTTGACTCAAAGTTCACTCATAAAATTTAAAGTTCATTTTCACACAAATGAATAGTTCTATGTGGTATAGTCCGTTGCATTCTCCATCTTGAATTATAACACAAAAGTTCAGTTCCATAAAATGTCAAATTAGTCCTTCCAGACAGTGAATAACGATTGTTACAAATGTGCTATATCTGCCATTCATTGTAAATGGATAAATGTCTTATTCGCGTACGTTGGCACACGTATAGATAAATGTTCACAATTTCCTGTATATCCACGAATGTCCAATGTCCCGCGTTTACGAATATATCCAATACGAATGACGCAGAAATGTCTCTGTGCAGAATTTTCTCTCTCAGCCTGCAGAGCTTCACATGGTTCTTCTAGTTGTTCCACCAGGTTTCTTACTTCATCTCGATCTGTTCTGTTGTCCTTTTTAGGAAGCATTTTCTTGAATTTCTTGAGTTTCTTGATTTCTTGTATTTTCTCTTCGCCTGTTAAAGTCTGGATCCCACCATTGCACAACAGTGTAACCCAGCACACACGTCACATTCGGATCACGTGGCTGGTACGTTGCTATGACATTATAATGTGGTAGCAACGTGCAAGCCCCGTGATCCGAACGTGACGTGTTTGCTGAGAAGGTTCTTTTACTTTTAAAACTAAAATCGCTGCCACCAACAAAACAGGGTTCTGTTTTATAATCTTTATTTCTACTCAACACAATAAATTACGTACAGGGGCTCTGCCTCTCTGGCTGACAGCCCAACACAGAGACAGCTAACTGCCCGCTCGCTTGACAAGGTACTCTGACTTCCAGCTTCCACCTCTAGCTCTAAACTCCCAACTGCCAAATCGGTACAGAGCACCTGTATTTATGCTCTCCCAGAGGCTTTCCCCAGGCATGTTGAAGCTGCAAGAGGAAGAAACCCCTGGACAGAATTACTTGGGTTGCAGTGCAACTAAGCACGTGGTCAGGGCAGGAAGAAATGCTTTCAACTGTTACTAAAATTAAATAGGGCTGGAGGTCAGAGGTCAACTGAGCTGTTAGCAGAGAATGGTTTTTAAATTCACATGTAGAAACGCTACACTATCATCCTAGTATATGGCATCCATAAAATAACGCAGCCGGTGAGAGAACAAGTTCAATAATTGCGCAAACTTTGAGAGCATATTGCAAACTAAGCGTGTTGACGCTGATACAACATTATAGGTAGTGCCAATTCCCAGAACCATCCTTTTAAAGGTCAATGCTCTCGGTTTACAGCGTAAACTGTTTTAACTTAGCCTCATTTGAGAAAAAGAGACGCAATAAGATAGATAGGATAGATAGGAAAATATAGTTAACCGGTTTACATCTCAGGTTCAGTTAAGTCGTATGACCGTTTTTCCTTTTGATCTGTTTCTCGTGTCTATCATCTTCTGTTGATTTATAAATGTTTCGTTTTTAATCTTGTTTAAATAAATAAAATCATTTCTTAAGAGATCATAGTATTTCTCTTTTAATTTTGCGTTTTTGCTTTCGTTCTTGTAAAATCTTAATATATGATATTCATAGTGTCTCTTTAATGCATCTATAAAATATTCTCTTCTTGTTCCAAGATAGGATTCCTATAACAGTTCCATTTAACCTTGTAATGTCTTTTTTGTTTATAGTTCTACAGTATAACAATTTTCCAACTTCATAATATTCATAGGTATTTTTCTCATGGTCAGATGCAAGATCCACTTTTTCTGTGTCTTGCGTTTCAATGGTCAAAAAAGATTTAAAATGTTAATATACTGTTTGTTTGAGTGAATGTTTTCAGTCTTCCAGTAGGATTATATCTCTGTTATAGTGAAGAATAACGACAGTCTGGAGCTTTCAAACATCTATTCACCGACTTACTTTTTCACACAATTTCACAAGTATTTATACTCTATTTTCCAAAGAATTTTCCATTCTCATGTTGCAAAACGCCATTCAATATTTCCATATTAGGTAATCTGTTTTCAATTCAAAATATGTAAAATATTATTCGAATTACTCATGCTTGGACCTCTTCCATCTCGAGTTTGCATGCTTTTTACACGTGTTATTAACGTGCACATCTATTGAAAAATTAACCAAGCAAATCAAACTATGTGTGACTTTGAAATATCCTTTCTTACTACGAGAACAATTTCTACACTTGTTGACTCTTAAAGAAATTTAACTTGCACTCAATAACTCCCTATCCTTTTACACATTTGATTCTGTTTTAATTGTTACCTGTAATTATTAAGTGTGAGTCATTTGCTTTACAACACATCGTTCTCTTACTGTTTGTTTGCTCTCCAGAGTTATCTCCAGAGTCCGTCAGTTCTTCGTCAGACATACCAGCTGGTCGAAGTTCGGCGTTGTTTGTGTTAGAATTCCACGTAGCCTCAGAATCAATGGTGTCCGACCCATCATTTCCAATGGGGTGTTTGAAAGATGTTGTAGGGGTTGTAACATCCGCATCCCAATCGGAGTCAGAGTATAACAGACGCCGGCCAGGGATGTGGGATTTTGAGCTTGATGGAGAGAGTAAGGCCCTGCTTATGTCTCCCCGAATAAGGCTAGCATACCTGGCATAGCGTGCTGCGGGGTCTTGGTCTGTCTGATGCAGCTTGTAAAGTTTGTCCCCTTTACAGGCCTACCCAACTACCAGACTCGGCACCTAAGGATCCTGAATTAACCGGTATAACGGACCACACTACCCGTTTTCAAGGTGTGTGTCAGATCGCATTTCGGAGTATCAGCCAGAACACCGACAGGATGAGCCCTGGCATGCTCGGCTGTCACCTTGATTGGATAGTAAACGAATGTCGTAAAATCGCTATATGATTTTAAAACCGGGTGCATAAATTTGAAAGCCACCTAGATGAACCTTAGACTGCCACATTAATCTAATACAATGCAAAAAAGCCCTATCAAAAGTGGTTAAAACATTCAAACCGAATGTCGTAAAGTCCCCATATATCCCCATAGAGACAATAAAATAGAGTACTCTAAAGTAAGAGTACAGTTTTAGGTTGTTCAGCCGAGCGTGGATGAGCCCGCAGTCGTGCTACAAAATTTGTTCTGGGGTATGATACTCTGAAATGCGATCTGACACACACCTTGAAAACGGGTAGCGTGGTCCGATATACCGGTTAATTCTTGATCCTTAGGTGCCGAGTCTGGTAGTTGGGTAGGCCTGCTTTACAAGTTATTTATTTTACCAGGACCGGCCTGTTCAGACCAGTATATTTTAAATTTCCTTTGATCAGAGTCGCGGGCATGTGCACGCGGCTCAATTAGTTCATAGTAATTACTCTTGTCTTTAGACGCTCTTTCCCTCTACCCTATCGCAGTAATCACTCTTATCTTTAGACGCTCTTCTTATCTTTAAACTCGTAAACATTAAAGGTCCTGGCGAGCTCGCCAAATTTGTACTGGGTTCTTAAATATACCACCGGGTATAAAATTACTTCTAAGGGCTCTTTCTTATCTTTAAACTCGTAAACATTAAAGGTCTGGCACGCCGGTTTTAAGTATAAAGAAGGCTACGAAGCCAAATAAAATTCAGTTTGTGATTTTGTAACGAAACAGTGGTGTTGCGTTGCTATTCTCTCTGAGCATAACTCAAGTCGGGAATCGTGTACCGAACCTTGGAACTTCACGTTTGCGTTAGAGCCCTTAGAAGTAATTTTATACCCGGTGGTATATTTAAGAACCCAGTACAGGCCGTGCAGAGTGTTAGGGCACGGTCTTGCGCTTTGATAAACAAACAAACAAACAAACAAACAAACAACGTCCAAAAAGGTTTCTAGTGAATTTAATGTTACTTCTTCTGACTGGGGAATACCCATGGTGCGTATACTGTTATCACTAACTGTCCCCTTCCTGACCTCTTGTTAACTAAAACGCGACCGCGGCGTATATTCCTACACACTGAAACTTGCATACTTTCCGAAACTGGAATCTAAACTCAACTGAATTAAATTGTCACTGAATCAACCTTTATGCATGTAGGTGGGCATCTTCTCGTAAAGTTTAATGGTAATTTCTGATTCATTTAATTGTCTAATAAGTGTTCGATAAAACTCCTTCCAATGACGTTCCGGCACTTGTTCACGGCACCATGGCATAAGGTGGGTTCTGCAAAAAACGCCAGAGGAGTTGGGGTTGGATGGAAGGGTAGAATTGTTAATTGTACTGACCAGTTCTGTTTGCTCGTAATATTGCTATAATTTTTCTTTGGTTGAAGCTGATCCTGTGCTGCTGCAGAAATGGCGGAGGCTTCTTTCTGTCTGTTCTGTTTACCAGATGGCCTTTTCGGTGGCCAGTGGTATGTCACTTGACTATTCCAGCGGGATAAGAGGGCTTGGTTGATTAGCCCCTTATGACAATGATGCGGCCAGCTCAAGATTCCTATTCCTAACAATAAATTTATTATACAAACCATAATAATGTTATAGTGACAACAACGACGATCTGGAGCTTCAGATATTTATTTCCCACACTTAATTTTTCACAGAATCTACAAGTATTTATATTCTATGTTACTATTGAACTACACGACTACACGTAGTTCTGCACCGGTTCTTCTGGCAGCTGATGCCGTTTAAAAAATTTTGAAGCTCTCGCCCACGTTTCTGACCCTGAGGTTCAGAGATAACTTGACACGATGAAGATAGGCTATAGTGTAGAGGTTAGTGTCAAGTTATCTCTGAATCTCAGGGTGACGTTTCTTCTCTCTTACTTGGTACCGTGCACGGGACTTGCGGACGAGCAATTTCCAGCTTTTTTTCACTGTAGCTGGTAACGACTCATACCAGTCTATGGCCGATTGCTTAAGCAATAGAGGGAATATTGACGTTATTTGTTCCTCGCTCAGTTCTTTATAGCTAACATAGTTTTTAAAATGGGTTAACCATCTTTCTACGTTTTCATCTCTGTTACCCTTGAATTTTTCAGGGGCTAACCCTAAATCTGAGGCCATGTTAGGTTTTTTATTAGTTTTTTGGACTGTTAGTACACTGTTCGTCGCTACCCACGACGCTCTCTGGGAATCTTGCCTTAGTGTATTCGGTGTCGTCCTCAGTGAGGTCGATGATGATTGGGGGAGCTTGCGCGGCTTGTGTCGTCGTCGTCGTTGTCGTCACCGATAATGATAGGGGATTCTGGGCGATTTGAGATCGACTTTCGTCCGTTAACCTCGAATCTGTTGAAAGTTTGGCTGATGCAAATGTTCGCAACGGTGCCGCTTCTTTGAGAAAATCTGACGGTGACTGTTGTTGAATAACTTGATTTATTAGACTGCATTTGTGAACACCAGTTTTTTATATTTTTAAAATATCAGGTAGATTTTCGTCTTCGTCGGACGATTCACTGCTAGACAACGAAATGTCAGTTTTTTGCTCACTTTCGCCTTCTGACTTATTTTCAGTAGTTTTTGGCGCGAACGTACAAGTAAAACACGGCGTGCCCGTGAACAACGTTGGTATTTTTGCGGCGTCTTACACGTACCTTCAATTTCTGAGGCCAACAGTATCTTCTGTACCGCAATTCTCGTTTTCGCTGCCGGAGGACTCCAAGTCGATCAGCTTGCATCGGTAGAGCCGGGACCGCTTTTTCCTCCACTACTTGTTATAGTGACAACAACGACGATCTGGAGCTTCAGATATTTATTTCCCACACTTAATTTTTCACAGAATCTACAATAGATTGATAGATGTTTTGCAGAACCCACCTTATGCCATGGTAATTATCAGTTTATTCAGCTACTTTAGATCTACTTGCTGTACTTTAGATCTACTTAGTTTGTTTGAGTGAATGTTTTCAGTCCTCCAGTAGAATTATATCTCATTCTCTTACTGGTTGTTTGCTCTCTAGAGGAGAGTTATTGGCCTCCTTATGACGCGCAGGTGGGAACTCTAAATATTGTCCATCCACTTGTTGTCTTATAGTAAAGTCATAATGTGAGTCAAACAATCTCGACCTACGCTTCTGTCACTTCACTCAGAGTTTCAGTGTTTACTATCGCCATAGGGCGATAACGAACTAATTCCACACCACCAAAGTCTTGGTCTTGGCTTCTTTTTCTATCTCAAATGTGTAGCATATCCCGGAGCAACGCTGCAGCTATGATTAAAACTTCCATAACGGCTTGTTTGTGGTCTTCTAAGGTAGAATGTTTCGTGCTTTGATAATGCGGGGTTATAAACCCGAAAAATTTGAATCCAGGACAAGGGCATTTAAGAAAGAATCCCCGGGAGCCGTTCAAGGGTTCTTTAGTGTTGGGAAACACTTTTGGTTGATAGATGTTTTGACAGGCAAATTACTTTAGTCACTGTCACTATAACTGATATTACCCTGCTATGTCCTAATACAAGGACCTCTTTAAGTGGTTGTCATAAGTGTGTCATTCAAAATCACTGCTAATGGAATTTGAACTTTGATGGATTATCTACAGGTACCACACCAAGTGGCAAGTTGTCAAAACAACATTCAGATAACAAAGCTACATCCTATTAATTTGGGTTAGTTGCAGTATTTCTATTCACCAACGCATATTTTCAACATTGAACGCAATGATTGATTTGATAAAACCTTAAATTCGGAATCAACTGTTCCTCAACTATTTCAACAATTGTTCTCATGTTCTTGCCAAATATAGAAGTGATCATTTATGCTTGTAAAAGTGGCTCGTACAGCAAAGAGACAAGAGCAAACCTATCCTTATATGGCAAATGCTATTCTAGCAAACGAAATACTTTCTACAAATGATTCATCTCAAATACTGGTTTGAATTTACTCGGGATATAGAGCTTAATGCTCGTGATGAAATTAGATCTAAGTATCAAAACCAGGCAATTGGCATTAGTAGTGGCTTTACTCAAAGAAGTATACGCAAACGAAATAGTGCTTACTATACAGTAGTGATTATAAGATTTTATAATAAAAATTAATAAGATGAAGGAACTTAACATCACAGATTCATATTGTAAAGTGAAGTAATAACTATTCTTATTTTGACAATTTCAATTAAGTTGTTATACCTACAGACTACATCTGTCAAAACATTGGCATGGCGTGACAATTATAAACATCATAATAAACGAAATTATTATTTTAGAACGATTTATCCCATTGTCACTTTTTACAGCTTTTAAACTTAAATGTGCATTTAACATGCTAATGCACTTTTCTATATTCATTTGGAACCATTTGAACACTATGCAGATTAATTTTGATCCAAGTTGAATTTGACCTAACTTGCTACATGTGTCTAATGCCATAGTACATATTTTTTATATTTGCGAGCGAACTTTTGGTGTAACAGGGTGTGTGTACTATCACAAGAGTTTAATGACTTTATGATTTTCCTTATTGTTACTTTAATGATTTCAGAAACTGATCTATGTATCGTTATTATTATTTTTATTAAGAGTGTGCGAGATGCACGGAATTAACATGGTTATTTACGCTTTTATAATATGCACGGTGTATTACACACGACTTATTGATAATCAACATATATTGTGTTAACCACAGTCATTATTATTGGCATGCTTTATTTTAATTACTTTTCAATGTTATGGAAAAAAGTTTGTATTTAGTGTTTTTTCAACATTTATGGGTTAGTAAATAGATGTACCTATCTTCTCATTATTATTATTATTATTGATTTGATTTGATTTTGCAGAATCTTACGAACTTGTTCATCGCATTTACATTGATGAGAGAACTGTATAACCTTGTCATTTAAGCTTTTTGAAAATATACGTAAACATTCTGCAGTCTGTGCCAAAAACTTTTTAGACTTCTAGTCCTTCGGGCTAGCAGACTCTCAAACTTTACTAGCCCGAACCAAAAAACACTAGCCCAATTTAAATAATCATTAAAAAAGTTTAAGCAGAAGTTGTAAATAGTTGTGGTACCATACTGTACTTTCTTATAAACCTTATTATAGAAGTAGAGCAAGTGAAAAACAAAGTCAATCAGGTTAATTTCCAGTTGATGGGGTGGTAAAATTAATTAAAAAATTATTTAATTCTTTTAATATTGAAAAAATTCTTTTTTTTTTTAATTTGTAATACTGAATATAGTTACCCTTACTTTTCATATTTTTATAATATCTTTTTTTCCATTTTTTATATGCAATCAAAATCTTTTTTTTAAATTCCTATTCTTTTTATTGACAATGGCTCTTTTCTGACAATTTATTTTCAATTACATCGGTATATAATGCCACTTCTAATTTAAAATACATAGGTGCTGTAAGGGTAATTAAACAAACGTCTTACAATTTTTTTGGTTACAATTCTTTTGGTTATATCTTTGTAAAAACAACTTTTCAAGGACTTTACCAGGACAGAGTGTGGAGGGGTAGCCATGGCATAAACCGAACCATCCCACATTGTCAAGAATAGTTCATAGGGTATTTATGTAACTGCCAGGGTCTTATTGTTTTTAAAAGGCAATGAGCAAAGGAAAATGTATTTACTCATGGATATTAAAATTATAAATAAAAAATATAAACAAAAAAGGAAATAGAATACTCCACCCCTCAGTCTGCTAAGTGGTCCTAACCCAAATGTTCTATGAGATAACACTTGCTTCGGAGACAGTGTTGTTTTGACAAAACCTGTTGCTAGTACTAAGGAATTCCGGTCTGATCCAGTTTCTTGATTGACAGCAATTTGTAGTCATGACAACAAACTGGTCAAATAAAAAGATGCCGACACGCTGATCAGACACACTGCTACTATTAATAACTACAGTGAAGTTATTTATAGCAACTAATCAATATTCAGTAGTTAGAGCTAGGTGTGAGTTTTTTCAACTGAGAGGCATATCATACTATCTAGAAACGTCAAATTAGAGGCAGGGACAAAGAAATCTATTTTTGAAATCTTACTGAGTGTTAAAATAGGTTCAAAATTACAACTTGCCCGTTCGGGCTAGTGCTTTCTAAAATTTCAACTTTTTTAATAGCCCGGTGCCACTTTAGGTAGGCAATTGCCTCTAGCTAGTGCTTAACGTCGCAGACTGATTCTGTATATATAAATGAATTATACTACAAAGAACAAAGAGAGTCGAATTTTCAGATAAAGTTTTCAACTGATTTGATAAATAAATCAGTTTTGTTGATATTTTGTGGACGGTTTGATTCCCTAGACGAGAAGTTTGACTTCATGAAGTTTACTGATTGATGCGTGATCAGTGCAGAGAAATGTCGTTTAAATACTTGTGAATTTGTATGAAAAAGAGAGTCGGTGAATAAACGTTTGAAAGCTCTAGACCGTCGTTTTTGTTATTATAACAGTGTATTTGCAAGTTTCAGGAAGAGTCAGAAGTGTGGCTTGAGTACTAGGCCTATTGTTGTATTTTAAAAATGGTTAAGTTTGTGAGGCATGCACATGTAGCGTAGGCAAAGCACCAACGCTACAAAAGAAGCTCAAATTAAAATTTGCCACTAATGGAGCAGAAAGTGTCGACAGAATCTACGTGTAATCAAAGTTTGCTATTTTTCATGATTTTTGGTCTACACAGAGTGTCTGCGAAGAATTTTCATATATCAGATATGACTTACACGACATATTGCACTCCTATTTTATGTTTTCGTCTATACACCAAGGCCTATTTGTGCGCCAACCTTGTATATGTATATCTGCACGCCCACGATACTGGGTAATAGGAATGGGTTATCATCTTTGAAAGTCTGTCAAAATAATCGTATGTGTTGGAATACAATGGGGGTGCTTTCATGTGAAAGGGGATGGATTTATCTTATTATAAAAAATAATTGTGTTTCCAAGCTTTGCTGTGTATTTTAATTCTTAGCCGAAATTGACACTGAAACAGCGCTTAAATCTGGGACACAGACATACCAGGCCTGTTTTGCAGCTGTACCGTATGGAAAAGAAAGCTCTCAGAATAGTATTGTCATGTTTTTGGTCATCTCAGGGATCATTCACGGCACACACACTAGAGAAAAAATTGCCCCTCTTCGCAAATTTGAATTACTGAAGAAAACGGGCTGTTGTGCATTACCATCGTTTCCGTTTTTAACTTCAGTATTATCTCCCATACTATACAAATCTAGGGATTTATATGCAAATACACTCTGCTTTTCATAAAACTACAATGTGTAAATAAACCATGTCATCTGAGCTTGCAATTATAGATGTTATGACCCAATCCTTTTCCTTTCCTTCAGACTCGCACACCAGTGAAACCACGGCTAGCGTGTGGTTTCGTTTCTTCATTCAGATTCGGCCCAGGGACTTAGCGTAAATAGTTAAGATTTCCATTGGTGACGTAAATATTTAATGAGACTAATTAAATTAGCTATATCCGGTACCCACTTTTCAGTGTGTAATTCACGAAAAACGATTTCATGTCATCGCTGTTTAACCACCGATTCAGAATTGCAGCGTGTTTTCCCAACTCTGTGATATTAAATGTATCCATTCCTGATCACTTTTGTATATGTTTAATCTTACATTTTCCAATTTTTTATCATAAAGCAAAACACGATGCACATTCTAAGGGGAAAGCGTGCTCACAAGATCGACGCCATGCTGGAATTTTGATGCCCATGTCCCAATGTTGTTACCCACTATCGTGGACGTGTAGATGAAAACAAGAGTGCTAATGAATCATATTTTGTGCTTATTGCCGGCCTGTCCTCATAGGCAATGGGTAAAAAAAGAAGTTCTGATTACAATTGAAGGATAGTAATGATTCTTTTAATGCAAGAGATGTTCAAAGAGCTGAATTCCCGACGAATAGAAAGCGACACGACGGACACTGAAATATCATATTGCGAAAATGTATTTGTTTTAATTATTGATTAAGACAGCTTGTGGAGTTCTTGAAACATTGAAAGACTTGACCTAGAATTTGATAAATGACTTAATTACCGATTTGATTTTTCTATATTATTTTGTTTAGTCAGAGTATTTTATTATAGCAAACTGCTATCCCATTTCTAACCGAGGCGTCACTTTCCAAAGCATAAAGAACAGTTCATTAAAAAAGGAGCAGCGTTTATTATAATAATAATTACTATTATATTTTGTATGTTTGTGTGTGTGTGTGTGTGTGTGTGTGTGCTTGTCGGGGTGGAGGACGTAGATCTAGGGCGTGCGCGGTAATCTCCCTCTCTGTCAATTGTCAGTGTTGCCAGGTATGTTGCGGGAGAATAGAGGAAATTGAGTTACAACAGGGTTAATGCTACAGTATTTGACCTCAGAGTCTATCTCAACATGATTGTGACGGTGTCCATGAATTTCATCATATTGTGCTAGTGAAGACAGCGATGAGTGATAGAGGGCGCTGATATGCTCATTTTTCTTATAATTTCTCCGCAGTGTAATAATAAACCATTTTTAAAATATTCGAACATTTTTTTTTCACTGAATGCATTTATTTTAAACGAGTCCAAATTTCTTGAAGTTTATTTATATGAAAACAGTGGTAACTGTACTTGAGGCCTCTACATGAGATACATTTTTTCTTTAGGTACTCACGTCGGAGACGTTGTCTAGGATCGATCAAGGGCAGACTGAAAGAAGCCGAAACAACTGAAGCTAGTTATTTGTAACTTTTCCGTTTAATACATTGCAATGTATAACAGAAAAGTGAAAAACCGGGGCAATTTAAGGAACAAATAGACCCAATATAGCTGTAATTAGAACGTGGACTGTTTTTATCATAATCATAATATGAATTACCATCAGTAAGTTTGAGAATAACAAAAAAAAAAAAAAAAAAAAAAAAAAGTTATCAGTTTATCAATTATTTGGAAATTTTCTTTTTCTATTACTATTATTCCTCGTCTATGTACTACCTTTATCCATTTGTTTTCAATTCCTGGTTAAAAGTAATATCACCACGTGATATTACGTGCCTTACGTTTAAAAACATCAGCGTATTGTTTCACAAACAATACAGGCACATGTGATTAAAGGGTATTTCACCTTAATGTAATATCACTTCGTGATATCACGTGCCTAAAAATCACTGGAAATCGTCAAAGTATTGTTTTTCAAACAATACAGGCACTGGTGTTTACAGTATACCCTGCAATTCTCTGAAATTCTAGTAGACTATAGTGATCCGCTCGTATCGTAGCAATAAACTGCCTGTAGGTAACCGCGTTTTACGTCCGACTCCTATGAAGGTTAACCTAATGACTCTAGAGGGCCTCGTATTCTCGCTCTTTCCCGAATGTCCCGAGAGGACAATAGGAATGTATAAGAAACAAAAGACTTAATGTGTCCATCATCTTTTAGTCATATTCTGTTTATAACCACTGCCTTTGGTGAAACTGCAGATAAAGATTGATTGTTTCCCTTCGTTAGTGTGACTGTGTATACTTTTAATGTGAAGGATTGTTATAACATTTTCAGTGCGTAGCTGCATAAGAATGCTCTTATTAGCACAAATTCCATTATTCAATATTAAATTTATTATTATTATAAAATAATTATTATTTTTAAATGATTAAAATTGTTATATTTTATAGGGATATGATACTCTTTCAGTCATATTCTATTATTAAAAGTATAGAATATGACTGAAAGTGTATTATATTCTAATGGGTATTTCTTCATTTATACACGAGAGTATATGTGGCAATTATAGCTCCTTTAGATGCATCCTGTGCTACTTTTATTGGGGATCCTCTCACTTTTGATGGCGTCATGTGTGAAATGTCAGAATGAAGCAGACCATTAATCAATTTCTTATCTAATTTACAGAGGGTGATTTGGCCAATTTCTTAAAAATGCCTTCCATTTCCACCGGCCATTTAGCAGATACATAACCTTGGCCACTGAATGCACATAGCTCTCGGGCACAGACTGGTTTGCATCTAATATAATCTACAACAGAAAAAGTAAGAATATATATATATATATATATATATATATATATATATATATATATATATATATATATATATATATATGAGCCTGGCATTATGTTGCCCTTGAAATAAAGATACCAAAACCAAGAGGCTTGTTTACTCTCTCCAGTCGGTGAAATGTTGTGTTAAAGGTAAGATCTCAACATCGTATATGATATGTATTAACTAAGCTGACATACATGTAAAGTTTGCTAAAAATAAATTAAAGTGAGCGAGAGAAAAAAAGAAAAATAAAGGCTTTTGCTTTCTACAAGATGAAAAGTTTGTTAATTTTTTAAATCATACTGAAGAAAGTATACAAGCCGAAAGCTTGGGTGCTTTATACCAATTATAGTTGGTCTTAATGGATGCTTTTTTCATTTCTGTTTATTTCATACGGCCAGTGACAAACGTATTCGTTCGACCTGCAAATGGGCTCTTAGGTTTGGATAGAATAAGTCAACAGTCATTCTACACAGAGATAGCAACTTGTGGAAATTCTAGAATGATTTCTAAAGGGTAGAGAAAAACTAAGCCTGTTTGTAGCCCACAAATTTACATTTTCCATATTTTGCCTTTTCTTTTGGAAGTATAAGTTACTGAAAAGGATAATTTTATTACAAGCCCGCAGTTGTGCATACTCCAATATTTAGTTATTTTATACATTAGTGATAGGGCCATCCACTCCTTCTACCCCCCCTCCCCCCCCCCCCAAAAAAAAAAAAAAAAAAAAAAAACCCACACACACACACACACACATCACCTACACTAATGTCATTCGTTATACGTTTATATTGACTATTCATTCATTTGTACTGATGTAAATGGTCATATACATGCACATACGTACACAAGCACGTGCGCGGATACACCAACACACATCTACATGTAGATTAACATAAGCATAACATCTTTTACATTTGTTTCAAAACTCGTTTACGCAAAATTTAAGATTAATATTAAGAGATATGATAGGGAAAAAGATAAGAAAACCCAACAACCTTGGAAAGCAGTTTTCTGTCTTGGAACGTATTTCTAATATCTATATTTATTCGTGATGTAGGATATGTTTATACATGTAGGCCCCTACCACACACCAACCAACGGCTACCTTGGATTTAGAAAAAGGTGCACAGACCAGTGTTATAGACATATTTCATTTCTTTCTCAGCCAACCATCCCCGTAACAAAATTAAATCGAAGGCTGAGACTGTCGGCAAACAAAGGACTGTTTAGAAAATGCCCGCAAAAGGCCTAAAGTCCATGTAAAATAAAAATAAATACTTTTTCACTTTTTACTTAAAATTCAAATATCTTGGCTGCCATTCTCTCAAGGACTTTGATTTAAAGTAGCGTATACAAGTAAGTGCGTTACGTACGGCGTCAATGGGCAGAAATTCGTATTTCACCTGTTGCGTTGTCCGCGTTATTTTTCAGTGCTCATTTCATCTAATGCGGCGATGGTGGGTGGTTGGGTGGAAGGGGGCGGTTGCATAATGTGAAAAGAGTTCTGACCACAAATTGATCTTCACACATAGATTTTGAGCCTTTCTTAGAGATCACAAGAAAATCTTACCTACACCTTGTCAAATAAAAGCATATTTCCAATTGAATTCTCTTCAATATTGAAAAATAGAAATGTATTGACATAGTCTATAATTAGATACAGATCAATTGCTACAGCACACTACTGTACCTGATGGCAGTGCGTCAGAAGAGCGCCAGGGAGGGATGCGCTGTGAACGGAATGGAGATGGAGGCTATCTATAAGGAAATGTACATTTACTAAAATGTCAAGTGCGGTGCAGGAAAGAGGATAGTAATCTTTGAGTTTTATTTTCAGTGGATGCAATGAAAGTTATTGAATTTCCCTTTTCAAAATAATCAGAATAAACAAATGCATCCAACTTGACATGTTGCCACATCAAACTTTAGTTTATTTACAACCTAAACACAGTCCTATTTTCCGCACTTGAACAGTAAGAGAAGACTTCAAGACGCGTTTTGACGCAATCCAAAAATTTAATTGTCTAATGAAAAATGTAATTTTGACACGAGTCAAGACGGTATTAAGTTTAATTTATTTGTGTGTCACGAACATTATTCAGAAGGACGTTATATCGGATGATTATCAATTTATACAACTAGAAAAGCACTCCGAGAGCGCAGACCTCCGCCAAGGCAGCAATTTTTTATTATCATTGATTATTGATCCGGATCACCACCAAAAACTAATCATCTGTTCCTTGGCCCACTTCTGACAGTTCCTGAAAATTTCATCAAAATCGGTCCATAACTTTTTGATTATGTTGATGACAGACAGACAAACAAACAAACAGGGGTGAAAACATAACCTCCTTGACGGAGTTAATTACAAGTTGTCTTTAAAATCTCACTGTGAACCTCTACAAAGAGAAACAAGATTTTTAACTCTGAAATCTTTTTACTTCTGCATATTTTGACTATTATAGCTGTTATTTTTCTGCCGGGTTTCGCCTTAATTTTTGCGCCAAAAAAAGAAAAATGGAATAAGAGAGAGAGAGGGAAAAATCCCAATAAAATCCACCCTTGTCTAACACAAATAAATAGAAATGCTGTCAAAATTTTAATGGTATCTTAGGCATGGGATTTACACCCAAAAGTCGTACGTGTCGTCTGCAGCTCATCTCTGAGGCACGTTTACTATCTGTTCTTCACTCGTGGAATGATTGTGTTAGTGCAGAAAATTTCCTTCACACCAGCTGACAACTGAAAACTTTGATAAGATTTTTTAGTCACCATTAAAGATCATCAACGGCATCAAGATCATCACCAACACAGATCTCTGATATGAACATCACTTCCGGCCCAGTCTTATATTACTTTAGGGGACTTAATTTGCATAAAAGAGAAAAAATGCATTTTTTTCCTGATTTTGGCTTGTTTCCAATTTTTTCATTATTTTCAAAAAGTAATGTCCCATTTTCTCACAAATTGGGGCACCTTTGATCCACCAGCACTGTTTGTAAATAGAAATAACTTATTATATCACAGACGTGTATCACGCTTTCACTCAACAACCATATTTATTGTTCGAAATAGCTCGGTTATGACAGACATCAGTTTATGTTAGCTGCTACTGAATTGGAAGATAGGAGTCGTGAGCTGACCGTGCCTGAATGCTTGTTTTTGTTTTTAAACAGATATATCTAAAGTAGCCGAATAAACTGATAATTACCATGGCATAAGGTGGGTTCTGCAAAAAACGCCGGTGGAGTTGGAGTTGGATGGAAGGGTAGAATTGTTAATTGTACTAAGTAGAATGACAGATATTGTATTTCTTCTTGGAATTGACAATAAAAATAAAGCAAAAGGACACCACCTATCTCCCTTAAGAACCCCTACATGGCATATCCTATCCGTGAACTTTTGACTTACTTTCACCAGGGAATTATAAGTCACAATTAGAATTCTTCTGCCCCCCCCTTTCTATTGCTACCATACAAGCAAGCCACCTCCAACACTCAGGGTGTATAGAAGTGTGAAAGCTGTGTGAAAGCAGAGAATTATATCGGATATAATTGTTACTGTTCTTGTTCAAGAAGTCTTGATATTTCTATTTTAAATATACTGTAGCATAATTTTTGGGCTCATGCACAGTAGCCTAGTACACACACTGGACAAAAGAAGTGTCACCCCTACTGAGCCAATACTATGGGGGAGATAAATGACTGTGGAATGATATGCTCCTGGTATCATTTTATTAACATCAAATTTCACAAAAAATCACAAAATGAGAACAAAATATACATTCTACCAAAATATGCAGTTTCAAGTCCAAAATTAGTACTTAGTGGCATAGCCACGTGACCTAATAATAGGTGCCAGTCTACGAAGCAAGGTTTCATATAATTGTCTGATGCGTTCAGGGCTTATGCTGGTCCAAGCATGAAACACTGAATAAAACAGAGTTTCTCTCCTGGTTAGACGGGCATTTGTCCAAAGTTTTGACATATCATTCCACACATTTTCTATTATGTTTGTATCCGGACTCTGGGCAGGCCACATCACCCTGCGAATGTCCTGTTGGTCAAACCAATCCTCAACTGCTCTGGGCCTGTGACAAGGAGCATTGTCATCCTGGTGAACAAATGGATAATTCCTGTCACCAAACATGTTAGTAATAGATGGTAGCAAGCCTGACTCCAAAACATCGATATATTTCTAGTGATTCATGTTTCCATTAACCACTATCAATTCGCCCAAGCCATGGATGCTGATGCAGTCCCACACCATGATGAATATGCTGCTCCGGGTTCGAAAATTCAGTGCATGTGGTTCAAATGCTTTACCAGCAGTTTGCCAGCATAGTACCCGTCTGTCATCAGAGGTCAGACCAAAGCGACACTCATCAGAAAAATATATATAGGACCAATTGTCATGAACTGTCCAGTTCCAGATCCTGTTGACGCTAGTTTACTCTACGTTGCCTGTTTTGTAACGATATAAGAGGTTTCAGTCTTGCTACCCTGCTGTACACTCTCAGAGCATGTAACCGACGCCTAGCAATTTTCACAGACACATTCTTATGTGTGAAATTGTTCCACTGTGTTGTCAACTGACAAGCAGTGTCGAACTTTGACAACCTGGACATCAAAATCAGTCGTCGGTCTTCACGGCCAGTATTTTTTTCTTGGACGACCCATCAGAGGCAATTTGTCTCTTGATCCAGTGTTTCTATACCGAGACCAGACCCTCTGCACGGTTCTGACTGAACAATTCAATTGTATCGATATTCTGACATTGCTTATATTCCGCCTCTTCAGGTTAATAACTTGCACCTATAACCGTTAGATAATTGCCTGTATCTTGCCATATTGGAGGAAGACAGGAATAACATTTGCTGTACATGTACAAGACCAACAATACAATTCCATGATATAGCGGTTTTATACTCATTAGTCACATTATAAGTAGACCAGGCATTATAAGTACCCAAGATCTGCCTACTTTTATTACTCTGAGGTAGGGGGTGACACTTCTTTTGTCCAGTGTGTGTACACACAGCTAGATTATTCGACCGTAGTCTATGGTTTTATACATGTTATATTTTATACAATAAAACAATTTATTTTAAAAGATAGACCTGACAACGGGGAGGAGCAGTTTTGTTTCCAAGCCCACAGTTGTTGATTATGCTGGTCTGCACATTCAGGCCCATAATTTTGATCTGTTTCGTTTTTTTTTCATTTTGTGATGATTTAGCTAGGACAAACAGTGAACTGGCGTAGGCCTACAACTTCAAGCATTGGATTTGGCTATAGTCTACTACCCCCCCTCCCTCCTTCGTTCTGGTCTGTGTGTGTGTGTGCGTGTGTGTGTGTGTGCGTGTGTAAGTTTAGTGTATGTGTAGGAGAGGTTGTATATCGTTTTCACGTAGCCCTGCCCTGCCTTGTCAGGGTACCGATATCATTTAAAGAATTAATTGTGACGCGCTTTAAGTCGTATTGTCTTTAAAATCTTGAGTGTGTAGCCGGAATTCAACTTGCTTGAAGCTGCTTTTATCGTTCATACTCCATTTTATATTAAAAATTATTCTTGAATCTGCTTTCGTTCTTTTTCATTACTTTTTCTTGTAATAATTCTGAAAAGTAAAATTTGTGATTTTCAGGTAACAACTGCCTTGTTAGCACTCATATTCACGGTTTTGGTATGCACTGTTTGAACTTCGCGCTTCGGACTGCGTCTGAAGTATGATGGTGATGAAGATGAACGTGCCGATATTTAACGTAAATTCGAAATGATAATAGACAAAAGAATCTTCAAATTAAATTAAAGTTCAGTTTATTTTTCATAAAAGTTGTCTGATATTTTATTGATTCATATGCTGAAATAAGTTTGCAATATATTTAATGTGCAACAGTTCGCGATTCACTGCCAGAGACTTTCTACAAACGTAGATAATTGGTAGCTATGCACAGCAATAGAATTCATAAATGATAAATAAAATAAGAAAACGATAGAGAAAAAAAGGCTGTCTTAGGCCTACGTCCTGTGAAAAAACGTAAAACTCGCATTAAGCACCACCACAGCACAAATAATCACCATGTTAAAAGGATGCATACACGACATAAGGCAAAGACTATTGTCATGCCGAAGTTCATAAAAACTTAAACACTTTTAAAAAGAATTTAATAGAGACAATGAATATGTCAACGAATATTATTCTTGTTTTATTGTTACATAATCTCCAAGACGTTGCCCTCTATCACGCATTTTAACTCCGCGTGCGTTGATGATAAATAATCCTAGCATTTTGTCTGTTTTTCTTAAGTAAGTCTTTCGATGCACACGAAAATCTGGACAACACCTGTGCTAATCATATTTAATGGGTACATTTGGGACGAAAGAAGTCAAGAGATGTACTGTATATACGTAGCTACTCTGTGCACATATTTTAAGCACACTGTATTAGAGAGAGACCAAAAATCCTAGGCCTACATTTTGTATCACAGCGCTAGCAGCACATATTTTAAACCGTACTGTGTTTAAAAACAGAAAAAAATCGTATCGCATCAGGCTGTTGTAAAAAGATTTTATATCATTTTTAAATGATTAAAATTATTTTGAAAAATTATGCCTACAACAAACGAATTGTGTTAGAAAAACTTCTCTGTTGCCGCTTTTTACAGTACTTTTTTATGACTATAGGCCTATACATGTAACGTGGCTATAGCCTACTAATAGTATGTCCCCTGAATTTAGAGATTTACTAACCACATAAGAAAAAAAGGCATTTTATCGTAGGCCTATAAAATACTTGATATAATATCACGAACATTTTAGTTTTAGTGGATAAAATTGTATTTAAAATATAGATTGAAGAGAAAGGAGCAATGAATTTCATCATTCCATATACACTGTATACGTTCGTATGTTACACGTGTCACGATGTTTTTGCTTGAACGTTGTCATCCAGAAAGTTGCAGTTGAGATCCAGAAAATTGCAGCAAAAAAAAAAGGAGAGAGAGAGAGAGAGAGAGAGAGAGAGAGAGAGAGAATAGAATGGTATTTTATGTAATAATTATATTTTCGATCAATATCTAAATGAAATTTCAAAATATATTTTTAACAGAGCAGAGCAAGACTACCAAGGCGCGCTAGGTATAATATGCATATGACCGGATGTACGAAATTGTGATCAAGTATTCACTGCGGACCTTCTTTGACCTACGTGCAGCGTCGCGGGAACACTTTACACGTTATGAAATAACGTTATGCCAAGGACCAGATATATATTTACGATTTACTAGAAACGTTTGATATGAAGCAGTAGGACATTTCAGGATTTTTGATGACAGAAAGGTGAGTAGTTTGTTGTAGTGATCTGCTACCGAAAGTCTTGGGAGTTGAAAGCGACAGTTGGGCGGGGTTTTCAGAGAGATCGAGGCAAGGAAGGAGCTAGAGACAAGAGCTAGAGGACAGAGAAAGGGGTCCGATGATCCTATTGTCATAAATGTTATACGGTAGATTGGAATTTCTGGAACCATCTGAGATAAAAATAAAAAAGCTCTATCTGTAGTTTAGCAGTTGAATCCTGTCTGTGTATTTCAACACATCAATGATTAAAACAACGTTCTCCACCCAATGCTGGGTAGTTTTTATGAAGTATGCATCCCATTCGAAAATACTTTGCTTAAGTTTGGGCTTTGATTTTCATATGTTTTCTCTAAACAGTCTAAGTCAGTTATGTGGTGTCTTACTCCATTGTTTTTTTGTTTTTAAAATAGTTTTACAAATGTTCAAAAAGTCTTGATTAAAAGTTTATCATTATGTTTTGGTCCTAAACCTTGGCTTAATTGTTACCACTGCAGGGTGTCTAAAGTATTATTTCTTCTCTTGATCAAGTACCTTGCAGTAATTCACCATTTTGCTTAGTAAACTATCACAGGAAGTGTACAGAACAGCGAGGGCATTCACAACAGATGATCCTTGGTTCTACTGATCTTCAGATCATATATGGCAGTCTCTACATGAAAGCAGAGCTGACAAATCTGCTGATGGTCTCCCTGCTGCCACAGGCACCATAAAATGGATTAAATTGTTTTTATAGCTTAAATTGCCAGCCTCCTGCAGGGATAGCGTGTGTGGAGGCAGGGAGACCATCAGCGGATTATGCGGCTCTGCTTTCATATAGTGGAATATGGCGATATTTGATTCACGTAGAACTAATGATCAATTAACCGTTGTGAATGCCCACAATTTTTATGTTGTACACAACCCATAATGCACTTGTGTAGCAGACAATATTGCTCTAAATCTCCAACATGGCCACCATTTGTTTTGATGAAATGCAAGCTGAAACCCTTAAATAGATGTACTTATGTACAACTGATGTACTTATTCCAGATTTTTACAAGGTGTCTGGCAATTTTGTTTGCAAATTCAGGCAGATTTGGCAGAGTTCTGTCTAATTCACTTTGATCAAATGATATTGATAAGATGCCAATTACTTGTACACAAAAGAAAGGTACATTTTTAACTTGTCTCATTCACTTGCCACAGCACTGATATCTACCATATAAGGTGGGAATTTGGCAATATATAGTAGTTTTTTATATTTTGCTGGCTGTTGCAGAATTTCAGGTTTCTGTATTTTTTAAAAATTATATAATTTGTGTCCCTTCACTGATGCATTCACTTTTTCCAGTTCCAGTCTCCATACAGCATGATGTCTTTACCTGGCTGGACATGGGAGACATCTTTTGTTAACATGAAATAGACAGGAAATGGCAGCTGCAGGAACATCCTTTATCATCTAGTTGTAGAAGACACAGCAAGTTTCAGGATGAATGGTTTGTGAAGAGCTACAAACAGGACAGCCATGGTAATCAGGTAACTAGTACACAAAATGAAGGGTTGGCTTTGTTTTGCAGGTCACAATAGTACTTTTTCATCTCTAGTGGTGTTTCTGACAAAAAAGCCAATTAGTTCTTTTTTAAAATTAAATTATTTTTTATGTTCCATTTGTTTTAATTACACTGTATTGTAGTTTTAAATTCATTAAGTGCTTTTTTGGTCCACACTTTATTTTCATCAGTTTGTTCAGGTTAAACCAATTAATCTTGCATGCACAAAAGATAAAATGAATAGTTATATTTCTTTTTCATGTGCATTTTACTCATTATATATAGTGGCTGAAGGACAAATTCCTTGGTTGGCTGCGGTCTTTGAAAGAAGACAGCTGGCCTGTCCTAAGAACAGAGAAACAGCCTTTATTTGTTTGAGCTGGAAGACATTGGTGGGCTGGAGAATTACAGGTGATGAACATTTAAGTAATAACTTTTTCAAGTATAAATTGATATTGCCTTTCCAAGTGGTCACCATTACATACTAGCAGCATCAAGATATTTTAACTATGGTGGTACAAAAATGATCTTGTGCATTTAACAAAAGCATGCTATATTTAAAGGGATAATAACTGTTCATATGTGATTAATATTTAAGTATATTGTAAACAAATCACAGAAATATTAATTCTATTTTACCAGCAAAATAATGGTTATAGCAATTATTCTGGAATCTATGTTTGTCATCAGACTGCATGGAACTTCTTAGATGGCTTTACCTTTTTTATAATTGCTTTTTGGAAAAATTGTCATTTATCAAAGGAAAATCCATATTTTTGCTAAAACAAACTATCATGCATTATTGAATGGTTCATAATAAGAGTTTGCACTCTAATGTATGCATTGCAAACAGTAATGCTCATTTCTTTTTTTTTTTTTTTTAGGTAAATCATGCGAAGAGCTGCTAGCAGACCAAAAGGCTATTTTTATACTGAGTGAGAGAGAGAGAGAGCTGCCAAAACCATCCAGAACAAGACTTCCAAACACGGCAGATCCTGTGGAGCCAGCTGGGTAACGGTACAACTGCACAACAAATGTGGGTTCCAGGTAACACAAAGAATCAATTTCCCCCATATCATGGAAACTATAGGTGCAGGGTATGCAGCAAGCTAGGGAATTGGGTTGGAGAACACTGAAGACAAATAGACACAATGGAAATGTTTAAAAGTAAATTGATATTTCAGCTCAGTTGTGATATGTTATAATAATTTCCCCACATGCATGGAAACTGTTATAGTACTAGTAGAAGAATCATATACAGCGAGATTGTGGTAGGCAATAAGCCATCACTGAAGAGAAAAAGACATCAGTGAAAATGTTTCAATGTGAATTGATATTTCAGTGCAAATATGATGTATTGTACATACCTCTGTTATTGTTAGGTCATTAAGTTGCATGATACAAATTGTGTGACATTTATTATATACAGACACTTTCAGTCTGTATATATTCTGATCACTGTCTGTCCAGTGTCATTGCTGTGAAACATCTGTTGTTTACCCTAAAACTGATAAACTGTATTTTTGTTTTAATTTAGATTGTTCATAAAGCAGGTTCCTCTAGAAAATCGGCATGATTGGATTATTTTATGATATTGTGGAATGTGCCTTTTTATTTTATTATCTTTAGCATACTGTCACAGTATATCAAACTGAAGTAGCAATGTAGATATATTTGTCTGTGAAATAGTTTGATAATGCCAAGGTCCAATGGTTCACAAATCTGAGGTTTCTTTGTTTCAAACGTTGTATAGTCTTAAAATAAGAATATTGTATGGGGTAACAAGTGTTTCTCCTGCCTTTCAAGGTCTGCAAGGTGGTAGCTATAGGCAGATTTAGCCTCCCAGCAAAATGGTCATATTTTCATTTTCATTTTCATTTATTTATTACCTTGGTCTGTTGAGGACCATCAGTCTAGTACTGGTACAAATGTTACAACGACTATAGTTACAACAACTATAGGGTTATTACAAAGAATAATTATAATAGTAATAATCGCAATCATAATCATCATAACAATAATAATAGTACCCGTAGTAAATTAAATACATGAGTAAATACATGAATTAAATAAATAAACTACTTAAATAAGTCAAATTAAATCAAATTGAATCAAATGAGATCAAATTGGATCAAATTAGATCAAATTAGATTAGATCTCATGCGGAAGCCTTCCTGCTTGGCTAAGATATCGTGCCAGGTTACATAATGCTTTCTTACTGGAAGAATTCAGCAGGAGAACCAATTTGAACACTGAGGGTCTATTACAATAGAAAGGTTTGATGAACCTTTTTCTTAAATCTAAATATCTAGAGCAACCCAGTATAAAGTGGAATTCGTCCTCCACATCATTGCAATAGGAACATTTTCTTTGTGAAATAGGGATTTTACTGTATCTGCCCGTTTCAATTGCAAGTTTATGGGATGATAATCTTATTTTACTAATCATTTTCTTAAACTGGAGCGGGATTGGTTTTGTAAGATAAATTTGAATAGTAACACGGTCGATGAGGTGTCTATAGAGCCAGCACTTTCTCGAGTCGTTAATCTCTGACAATATAGCTTGTTGTTTAATATCCATTAGTTTTTGATATACTAGAGGTACAATAAATTTTTTATCATAATTACTTGGATAGTGAAAAAAATCATTAAGACCAGTTTCTGTAAAAACATCATAAATCTTAGAGTCTCTGACTGTCTGTGGGCATGATTTTTCTACCTTTTTTATGTGGCACTTCATTGTCTTGTTTCAGGTGTTTTATGGAGTAAATTAAGTAATAACATGACAAAGCTTTGGGCATAATTTCATTTTCATATAAAATCTGCTCATAGTATTTCTGCATACCAGGTTACATACAATGCCTGTATGTTAGAAAAGAGTAGTACTTATGAAACAAAGTGGCACAATTGTATTACCTTCATCAATGCAACAAATTACCATAATTGTACTTGCAGTGTATAATAACTCCTATAAATCTTATACCTTATTACCTACTGCTTTATACTAACATACTGATACTGATAGTTTATTTCATAGGGACATTTATGTCATTGGTATGGTACAACAATAAAATATATGATAATGTCATAATAATAATAACAACAATGATGATAACAATGATAATGATAATAATCATCATTCCTCTTCGTCCCGTGTGGGACATAAGGCCACACTGATAATAATAATGCTAATAAATTAAATATGAGACTTAATTTAAGGTTGAGATTAACAGGGTGGCGACCTTCTTAAGTGGATATACCAACATGTTGCATATCAATAGAAAGCTTATTTCAACTGATTTTCATTTTCATATTCTTATTTTATTATGTAACCATTACATAAAGAGATATCACACTTTCTAAATCATCCTTCCCATCATCCAACCATCCACTGACAAACAACTTAATCTGTTTTGTAGTGGAATTAGAGGAAAACTGACACTCTGTGCTTTCTTCTTCTTACCACTGGTCTTGGGCTTTGATTTTAATCTTCTACTGGCAAGTTCTCCTGAGTGAAAGATCTTGATTTCATTTTTTTCGCAGAAGTGAATTTTTTTTTGGTACTGGTTTTGTAAATTTTCAATGTGTAGGTAGTGACACACGACGTTGAGGAGATGTATAGATGGGCAAACCTAAAAATGACAATGTGATGGATAATTTTGGCAAAGAAGGCCATTCCTCTTCAGTATCTTTGACAGTGAAATCCTCATCAGGAATTAAGATGGAAGACATGACTTATTATGAAATAAAGTGAATGGAAATGAGAGAAGTTATAAATAACTGAACTATCTAGAAACTGTCATGAAATATAAAGTAGATGAAAAAAGTTATTGCTTTAATATCACAATTTTATTCAATAAAATAAGCTGGAGAGGAGGTTGAATGAAATTAGCTCAGATGTGAATGAAAAATGGTACAAAAAGGAATTGACAGAGTGAAAGTTAGAAATAGATGTGACCACATGACATATATTACCAGAGTGGCATCTGAGAAGGGATTGTGGGTGAATGAAAATGATATTTTTTTAAAAGATTGATTACAGTGACACTTAAAAAAAGACTTGACTGAAATATACTGACAATGACAAAAGAGCTGTGCCTCTTTTTGGAAAATTGCATTTTCTGCATATGGGAGCTGCATATTTGTGACTGTCTAATGAAAAGTCCCGGATTTGTATGTTGCATCTGCCTTACAAAATGCATCTAGCTGCTATAGTGTGGAAGATTTTTTTACTCCTTTTGTCTTTGTGTCTGCTCACTTGGAATTAATCTTACTCTTGCATTGGAAATCAGCACACAAAAAAATCTCATTAATGTTGTATGTACCAGCACCTCTCAAAAAGTCAAAAATCCACCAATAGCCAGAAAATTCTCAACAACATTGTATTTTCAGGCAAGTGACTAAGGGTCATTTTAAGGCATCAGATATTATCACATACAACAATAACAACATATTGTACTTTACATATTGCAGTTCAGTACAACATACGTACTTAACCAGTGCTTAATGGAAAGAAGACAACTGATGAAATAATTTTAATAGATTTTGTTACTCTTGTTTTTTCATTTTTTATTTTTTTTTTCCACCCAAAAGATCAGCAACTCCTTGACGGCCATTTCTGTCAAATGCTAACTTTATCTGTTTTAGCTGTAGATCACTGCTAGCAATCTTCTCTAGCATGGATTTACTGACCAGATTTTTAATGGGACCAAGAGTTGCTAGGGTTTTTTTCTTCGCTGCCAAGGCCACCAATGATTCTTTCACAAAATTAACATCAAAACTGTGTTTTGCCATGTTTTCAGGACTAGGTTTAAAGGAATCAACTAGTTTTTTAATATCAATTAACATCCTCAAGGGGACCATGTGCATTGCTAGACAATCAGCAACTAATTCCTCTTGCCTATATGATTTTCTGCCTGGCAAGATCTGTCTCAAAAATGGGAGATTGCAAAAAAGGAACACACAATTTTTTCAAGTGAATTAGATTGACCTTAAAATAAGTCAGCCAAGACAAGAACAACTCATTCACTTCCCAAAGGGCAAATACCACACTGGGCAATAGTCACTTTTAGCATGTATTCAACCAAGGTTGTCGTCTAAAACTATACTTTTTAATAATATGTTATTTATATTTTTTAATGATCTGAATATGCAGAAAAATAATTCTGTCAAACACAAAAAATAATAAAACAGTAAAGGACAATTTTTTACTCACTTTTTTTTTATTTGGCAGAATTACCCATATCTCATATAATTTCTACTATGTATCAAACAATTTCCTATCATTAATGACAAGAAGCTGGGTTATGGTCCAACTGGCCTCCTTATTTGCTGTTTTGGAGAATATTTTCCTATTTTGGAATATTTTAAAACATCTAGCCAGTCTAGTATGGACAGCTTGCAACACAACCAAGGTGTTGGTGACGGAACTTAGCCCATTTGCCACTGTATCAGTAAGAGCCTGCTGGCTGAGATCAGTGATGACTGCTGGAATGGTCTGAAGAAGGATGTCAGTGGCTCTCTGTTAGCCTTTCCAACATGTTTTCCCTCTGTCAAGATAAAACTATTTAAAAGCATGTCATAGTGCTGGATTGACACCATTCCCAGTGGCAACATCACCTGCCCAGGTGTGTTTTATATTGTCTGTTAGTTTTGGATTGACATCAGTGAGGTCGTATGTGATGATCTGCTTCTTAACATTACTTAACTTTTCTGCTGTATGGAGCATTTGTGTTGGCATTGATGTGGCTGTACAAAATGATCCAAACTGTCTGATCATTTTAATTTTATTTCTTAACATCCAAATAGAATTTAACAGAACAGTCAAAAATAAGTTCAGTACATCAGTAAGTGAGATGCTTTGCTTAACTGCAATCACCCTCTTGTGAATTAGGATGCAAGTCTGTTGGTTAATTATATACATTAAGATGTTTGATGAAATCTTGGGCATTCTTGTCTCATAGTCAACAAAGTTTTCCATTGAATTTAGGATGTAAGTCCTTTTAGAGTCCTTTTGGCTCCCCCTCATTGAATTTAAATAACTCAATACAGACAACTTCCTTTTTTGTTTTTTTTTTTTGGTAATCAATTTATTAATTCACTGTGATTTATCAAGGAACGAAGAGACAAACAAGGAGACAGGGTGAACAGAGAAGAAGAATTTTATGCTTGGCCCCCATTAATTGTACCACCAGCGTTAGCGCTGGCGGTACACATGGTTTCGGTCCCGTCCGGATCGTTCCGCCGGCTCCGCCAGCTCCGCCGGCTCCGCCGGACGGCTACCGTTACCGCTTCTCCTCCTAGACTGTAAGGGGCCCCGTACCCATCTCATGGATTTAGGTCACCTATAATCTCAACTCGTTCCACGTAAAATTTGGGCTTTGTCGGTATTGGGGTCTGGGTGTGGCACTCATTACAATGCACCCTTGTCTAAAAATGGCAAAATTAAATGCTAATTATCTACCCTACGGAAGGAGTTATGGGAAAAATTTCTATAGACGGCCTTCCAAAAGTCATATGTGTAGATTTCAAATATACCCTTGGATTTGACCTTTGACCTTTACTTCAAGGTCAAATGGGTCAAAATTTTCAAAAAAATGAAATTTTTTACGAAAAAAATTTTTTTTACCCTGTTATTCAGACACTACACAGACTTAACCAATAATATTATTGGAAAGTGTTACCCTTCAGGTCATCTTTCATCTCCATGAATTTGGGGTCAATCGGTGCATTTTCACGGGAGTAGCGGCCATAAGATACCGAAACTGAAAACTGTCTCTAATTCGGGAACCGTTAATGCTAGAGACCCATTCTTTTTTGCATTTTGTAGAGCATGTAAAGCCCAACACTGGAGGTGGTCTCCGTTTTTTTGTATTCGATACGGTTTTCGAGTTATGCTGTATCAAAAAGTACATATTGGTGGTAAAAGCAAAATGTGCAGTACGGTAATGGATAATAAATTTTGAACTCTGGAAAAATAAAACATAAGGCTTGGCAAAGCAGACAACTTGTGTTCAAAAATGACATTATTTCATCAAATTTGAACTTCTGAAACTTCAGAGCACCTCCTATTTCAAGAATTTTGACCAAAATGACTTTTTCTTTATTTTAATTAATTTTTTCTGTACGAAATTTAAGGCACATTATGGTAACTCCAAAATTATAACATTTAGTCCCTTATATCTCCAAAACTGGCAGAGATAGGTCCATAGTTACTATTGAAGTTGAATAGGAAGTCATATACTGGCAATCTTACTGTGACCTTGAAATTGACCTTTGACCTACTTTCCACCATGAACTGAACTTTGCAAATTTTGCTTCCCTTTTATCTCCAAAACTGGCAGAGATAGGTCCATAGTTACTATTGAACTTGAATAGGAAGTCATATACTGGCAATCTAAATGTGACCTTAAAATTGACCTTTGACCTACTTTTCACCATGAACTGAACTTTGCAAATTTTGCTTCCCTTTTATCTCCAAAACTGGCTGAGATAGGTCCATAGTTAGTATTGAACTTGAATAGAAAGTCATATACTGGCAATCTAAATGTGACCTTGAAATTGACCTTTGACCTACTTTTCACCATGAATTGAACTTTGCAAATTTTGCTTTCCTTTTATCTCCAAAACTGGCAGAGATAGGTCCGTAGTTACTATTGAACTTGAATAGGAAGTCATATACTGGCAATCTATATGTGACCTTAAAATTGACCTTTGACCTACTTTTCACCATGAACTGAACTTTGCAAATTTTGCTTTCCTTTTATCTCCAAAACTGGCAGAGATAGGTCCGTAGTTACTATTGAACTTGAATAGAAAGTCATATACTGGCAATCTAAGTGTGACCTTGAAATTGACCTTTGACCTACTTTTCACCATGAATTGAACTTTGCAAATTTTTCTTCCCTTTTATCTCCAAAACTGGCAGAGATAGGTCCATAGTTACTATTGAACTTGAATAGGAAGTCATATACTGGCAATCTAAATGTGACCTTAAAATTGACCTTTGACCTACTTTACACCATGAACTGAATTTTGCAAATTTTGCTTTCCTTTTATCTCCAAAACTGGCTGAGATAGGTCCGTAGTTACTATTGAACTTGAATAGAAAGTCATATACTGGCAATCTAAATGTGACCTTAAAATTGACCTTTGACCTACTTTTCACCATAAACTGAACTTTGCAAATTTTGCTTCCCTTTTATCTCCAAAACTGGCAGAGATAGGTCCATAGTTACTATTGAACTTGAATAGGAAGTCATATACTGGCAATCTAAATGTGACCTTAAAATTGACCTTTGACCTACTTTTCACCATGAACTGAACTTTGCAAATTTTGCTTTCCTTTTATCTCCAAAACTGGCTGAGATAGGTCCGTAGTTACTATTGAACTTGAATAGAAAGTCCTATACTGGCAATCTAAGTGTGACCTTGAAATTGACCTTTGACCTACTTTTTATCATGAAGTGAACTCTGCTAATTTCTTTCTCTTTTAACTTCAAACTTGACAGAGATAGGTCCATAGTTACTCTTGAACTTGAATAGGAAGTCATATACTGGCAATTTACTGTGACCTTGAAATTGACCCTTGACCTATCTTACAAAGAACTTAAATTTGATTGTACCATATATATTTTTTGCAATAGTTTAAAAATTCTTGTTGATTGCATTTTTACAGCTTGTCAAGCACAAAACTGGTGGCTGTGTCCCTTATTTTGTGTATGTGGGGGTCTATACGAATGCGCTTGCTCCAGCTGGTGGTACAATATTCGGAGGCGGTATCGCCTCTCTGATCCTCTAGTTCTAAAGTGGATTAGAGCATTGGTCCCTGGGAACATAAAAGGCAAAGACCGTGCCGACGCAATGCCAGCTTCTTTAGACATGTTTTGTAAATACATTCTTACTGCAATAGGAATACCCCAGATATAATGAAGTATCATATTTATTTGAACATATACGGAACATATGCGGAATAGAATTCAGACGTGATCCACAAGGCATTTAACACAGATTCATTGAATTACTGAATGCTGTTCACCGCCTTACTTAGGCTTCATTCACATGCAATGTCTATTTTCTAAATTCTATTTTCTATTTGCGGTATGTCTTATGATCACGGTCTGTGCCCTGAATATCCCGCGGCGTAATTACTGGCAGCGCGAGCCAGTTACTATAAGTTACTATAAGTAACTGGCTTGCGCTGCCAGTAATTATGCGGCGGGATATTCAGGGCACAGACCGTGATCATAAGATAGTGCGAATAGAAAATAGATTTTTAGAAAATAGACATTCCATGTGAACGAAGCCTTAGAAAGATGATAAATAAATTGCATAATAATGTCTAAAAATTGTAAAGTATTAAACAAATAAATTAATTGATTCTGATGGAAGACAGCTGTGTTTGAACTATTTCTGATATACTTAACAGACAATTATTTATGTACAGTGTTGACATTTATGGCCTTTCATAGGTTCTCCACACTTGGAGCTTATATGCATGCTAATCTGTCCACCAAAAGCTCCAGATTTATAACTTTCTCCCTCAGCATATTCTAACTTGTCCATTTTTCGCATACAAGAAAGCTTTAGTTTTTTGTGACGATCCTTGTTTTCTGGCATATTCTTGTAATCCGCGTGCCTTTCCCTTTTTGTGTCAGCGTCCTGCCATGCCTTCGTGGAGTTGCCTGAAAAATGAAGCCCAAGACTTGCAAACAACGCTGTGTTCACTGTTGTTACCCCAACATTGAAACGCGCTACTCCCAGAGAGATGCCGAATTCCATCTTATAGTAGCTGTGCCTGTGAGACTTGGGCAGATAGGAGCCCCAAACAACGTGATGCAAATTTTTGTTGGTATTTTGAGTCCTACAGTTCTTTGCATCTTCTAAAAGATCAAAATCTGCCAGGCGGTTGATAACTGGCATGACTGCTTCTTGAAGTGCAGGTGGGATGGGGTTTTTCAGCAGCTGTTAGGTGTGTTCTCCGGTAGCCAGGTCGCATTAATACTTGCACCAGCTATTCATCCTGGGGGGGCAGTCTTCGTGTTGGGGAATTTCTTTCGTGCTTGAATAATTCTTCAAAATGGCTCTAGTTGATTTTTGCATGCTTAAAACTTCGGCCTTATTTTGCCTGATTCCCACTCTGTAAAAGATCTGGAACGAGATTACTAGCCTCTATGTTAGCCGTCCCTTGCCGCTTAGTGCTTTGCTGTCAGATAGTTTTTGCCCTGCAAAGATATAACAGTATATATTAGCATAGGGTTTCTAAATAATTCCTGTTATCACGTACTGAATCAAGAAAACTTTTCAAGAGTCACACATTACTTGAGGAAAGTATATAAAGAATTATTTTGTTCAAGTACATCTTGGGATTTTTATAATGGCAAAAAGAAGTGAAATAAAAAAAAAGGTTTAATGAGAAATTCACTTTTCATAAAAGATGCAATTACTGTTAGGTAAGTTTGGTCGTAATTCAGTAAAATGGTGAATATTTACCTTGAGTAGTATCTAGTAAGCGGCGTAAACTTGTCCCCATCCTTTCTAACAGAAGCAAATGTCTGTCTGTCTTCGTCTGTCCGGTGATGCCAGTCACACGGAAGGACTTGGCCACCATCTCCCCTGTGGCCTTCGATGCCAGTCGAGAAGTCTTCTGCCAGTCCTGTCAACCTCGTCCCTAACAAAGTCAGTCCACAGCTTTAGTAGTTTGTCTTTAAAAGGTTTGTTAAGGCACATGTTGAGTGGCTGTGCCTTGGAAGTACAGCCTCCTGGAATAACCGCCATTGTTGCCCGGATCCTCCCTGCTTCTTTTCTCACTTTGTCTGTCAGGTGGGCCCCATAGGAGTTTAAAACTAGGAGACATGGTCTCCTCTCAGTGTACGGCCAGAGAATCCTTTGCAGCCATACTGCCATCAAATCTTCCGTCATCCAGGCCTTTTCGTTGTGTGTAATCAGCCCTCTGGAGAATCGACCTCAATTTGCCTCTTGCCTGCAAAATGAAAGGTAATAATGTAGGTAGTGTAATACATTTTAATAAAGATAGAGACAGGTTCGTCTGGTCTGTTGGCGTCCGTTCATCAACAAAACAAAATCTGAAAGCAAACTCCAGTGTATCATGCGACTCAAAATAAACTCGTGTTTTTGTTGGTTGTTACTCATTATAGCAGAAGATTTACCTATAGGCTGAAATAGAATTTAAATTCATGGGTTATTACACTGTGCCTTCAGTTACTGTCTAATTAAAAAATAATGAAGAATTTATTTGACACAGACTCAAAATCTGGAGACAGTAACATAATTCGTGATTTAAGTACGGAAATAGGAGTAAACCAGTTACGGTCATTTTTTTAAAATTAATTTTTACCTTTAAATATCACCATTGTTGGAAGTTTTTTTCCCACTTGCCGCCATGGACTGCACCTCAGTAAAGTGACATTCCCCCCCCCCCCCCCCCCCCCCCCCCCCCCCCCCCCCCCCCCCCCCCCCCCCCCCCCCCCCCCCCCCCCCGCCTGTGGTGGTGATTTTCAAATCTTTCTCTCCTTTAGTGTGGAGAGTCTTGGAAGGTATCACGTCAAATGTCATTGGAACCTAATAAAATTTTACAAAGATTGTAGATTAATCACCCTGAGCTTCAGAGCTAACTTGACACTAACCTTTTCACTGTAGCCTATCTCCATCGTGTCAAGTAACCTCTGACCAGATTCGAGTGCCCCCGCCGCCCGCCAATCAAATTTAAAGCCCGCACTCAATGACTCATTGAACGATCTACCTCACTTTGCCGAGCAGGCAATCTCTCCCACCTCCAACTTTCCGCCCGTTCTTCTTTCTTTGGTAGTCCTTATTTAGCTCTCTTTTCCAGGTGCTGATGGTCGATTGGGCGATTCCCAGGGATTTTGATATGTGGTTGATGCCGTTGATTTTCAGCCAGGTGTAAAACTTCTTGCTTCGCTGCTAAGTGGGTACATTTGTAAAAACTGGGTGCATTGGTAATGTTAACATCAAGTTCTTACAGAACCCAAATGGATATTCTTATGGTGCTCTGAAAGTTGAATTGTGAACACAATTTCAGTATTGGAAAGGACATATCAATCCTCGATAAGTCTTAGCACCTTATCCAAGTGACTGACTGGCTCAGTAGGGTAACAATGGCTGACGAGAGTTGTCTGGAAAAGGAACGAAAAACCAAAATAAGGGGGAAATTATGTGAAAAGAAGCTTTGGAATTGGGACTCAGTGTAACTTGTGACAAGAATCTCTCAGTGATTAATCATCTCTTGAAATTCAAGAAAATAATTATACTGGAGAGAAACCTTACAAGTGTAGATTCTGTGACAAGACTTTTATACCACTAATAAGTTCTTACAGCACTCAGTAAAAATGTGCACGGAAGAGAAACCTTACAAGTGTAGATTCTGTGACAAAACTTTTAAAGTCAAAACTTCTTGCATATTTCATGAGAAAATTCACATAGGAGAGAGACCTTTTAAGTGTGGATTCTGTTACAAAACTTTTACTCAAAAAGGCCATTGCATTGTGCATGAAAGAATTCATACCGGAGAGAAACCTTACAAGTGTGGATTCTGTCACAAAACTTTTAAAGACAAAAAAAATTGCATATATCATGAGAGAATTCACACAGGAGAGAAACCTTTTAAGTGTAGATTCTGTGACAAAACTTTTAAAGACAAAACTTCTTGCATACGTCATGAGAGAATTCACACAGGAGAGAGACCTTTCAAGTGTAGATTCTGTGACAAAACTTTTACTCAAAAAGGCCATTGCACTGAACATGAAAGAATTCATACTGGAGAAAAACCTTACAAGTGTAGATTCTGCGACAAAACTTTTAAAGACAAAAAATCTTGCATAGAGCATGAAAGAATTCACACAGGAGAGAAACCTTACAAGTAGATTCTGTGAGGAAACTTTTACACAAAAACATTCTTGCAAACATCATGAAGAAAAATCACGCTGGAGACAAACCTTTGAAGCGTAGACTTTCTGCAAAGCTTCACTCCAAAAGGGAATTGCACTTACCCTGAAACCGTATACACTGGAGACAAAACTTTTACTCAAGGCTTTTGCATTGTCCATGTAACCATCTACAGATATTCACAGATATGTCTCTTGCTAGATGGTCATTTAGGGCTCAACTCACCCTGTTGAGGAATCCCATGTGGAAACAATTATCTCTGCGCGTGCGCCAAAGGCTTTGTACTTGCTCTGCATGAGCTGAGCTTCACAACGATGTGATAACTGCTCGTTACGCAACCAGTCTAAGGCTTTTTTATCTGTCACAGAAGAGCAAGTGATTGAAGCCAGAGTAATTAACTGTCTTGATTGCTGTCACCCAGACTTAGGCTTCGTTCACATGGAAAGTCTATTTTCTAAAAATCTATTTTCTATTCGCGGTATATCTTGTGATCACGGTCTGTGCCCTGAATATCCCTTGGCGTAATTACTGGCAGTGCGAGCCAGTTAATTCCAAAGCTGTAATTAATTCTCGGCTGTGCTCGGAAGAGATTCTGATACCTTGACGCATGCGCAGTAGGAAGTTAGAAAGTTATAGTGGTCGCGGTTCCTTTGAAAAATGTGTTTGTCGATTTTGTGCAATAACAAGACGAAGAAGATGAAGAAGCTATACACACGACAGATACGAGTGCAACCGTCATGATCCGATGGCAAGCGATGCGGCAACGGAGGATGAGGTTTTATAGAATGCGAGCACAGCTGAGAATTAATTTCAGCTTTGTATAAGTAACTGGCTTGCGCTGCCAGTAATTACGCCACAGGATTTTCAGGGCACAGACCGTGATCATAAGATACCGCGAATAGAAAATAGATTTGTTAGAAAATAGACTTTCCATGTGAACGAAGCTTTAGACTGGACCTGCTAAGTGGCAGTGCCTGAGCAGTTATGCAAACAATTATCAGCCATGTAATCAGCCTTGAGATTCCTCAACAGGGTGAGTTGAGCCCTAAATGACCATCTATCTAGCTAGAGACATATCTGTGAATATCTGTAAAAAATCTATCACTTGCCCTGGTAGAGGGTACTCAATTCCTCATATAACATAAGTAAAGTCTGTCATTTTGGTTTTTTTCAGTTGATTTTTTTGTATAAAATATATGAATTCACCCAAGCAATGTCAAGCAAAAACCAAACTGTACAACTGTAGATACCATATCACCTCTCGCTTCAGTCACTTGTATGCATTGATGTACTAGCTGGTCAGATAGATCTACACCTCCCATATAAGTATTGTATGTGGCCACAGTAATGGGACAGGGTACATTGACCTTTTCCATTTTCCCTTCTGTTTTGAGGAATGTTGCACAGTATCATAGTCTTCAGTGACAGGGAGCTAGAGTAGTGAGAACAGTAACCACTTTGTCCTTCTAAATCACAGCTGTGAGGGGACCTTGAACATATGGATTGAGTGGCCTCTTTGAAGATTCTTCACTACAGTGGCTTTCCCATTTATCATATAAGTTGGTCTTTTCTGTTTGGGCATACTGTCCCACAAGCTAAAATACCCCTTCTCAAGAACTGATAGAAGGCTGGAATACTTGTATAATTGTTGTCCATATTAATATAATGTCCCTTATCCAATAAGAAAAAAAAAAAAAAAAAAGGCTGAGTCACTCTCATGATCTTGCATGGGGAAATCCATTTTCAGAAGTATTATTGGCCTTGTCTGTATAAACTTTCATATTATAGATGTACCCTGATATTGTTTCACTTTTTTTAAAACATATTTATTTCTACAATAAAGATATACATAATAAATACATTCAAAGCAGGCGGCACTTCGCCACAGCATTATGTGCTATCCTGTGTTAATATAATTCATAGTAACAAAATGAGTGAATTATGATCATATAGAAGTAATGATAATAATTGTGATAACACTAATTAGTACTCATTGTTGTAAAGGAGAGCAACAGGGAAGGGGGGGGCATAGACACAGGGCGATATAAGTGGGAAGTGATATACTAGTTGATCAGGAGAGGTAGAGGGTCGGGTGGGTGAACTTATGAAAGCAATTAAGCATTATCAATTAAGAACATCGAAACAATATCGAAGATTTTATCGTTCTGTCCAGTTGTTAAAGTTTTGTGACCGTGTAGAAACAAAAAAATCTTGTCAAGCTGCATTCTAAAATATCTATTGTTAACACCCAGGACACTCAATAGCCAAATGAAAATCACAATACTTCAACTGCCTCAGTGGGCACTGGAAGAAAAAATGGCGTAAGTCTCAGGTTTCCCACAAGAGCAGTTTGGAGAATTCACCGAGTTCCAGTTATGGTTGTATAATTGGGATTTGAACAATAGATCTACACGTGCACGGTTTAGATATTTTTCATTCTTTCTTTCTAACTATAGGGTGGTGGTAGATATCGAACCAAAAAAGAGTTCGGATTTCAGAGAATGTTTAAGTGAAGCGACATTTAGAGTGAACTTTTGTACGAGACTGTGACTATTCCATGAAGACACGAGTAAGTATTCAGGACCCTGGAATGTAAACTTAGCTGGGATAATGTAATCTCTCAGGGTTCTCCCCAGGATTTGAAAATAGCCCTTATTTTTTTTTACGCGAGAGTATCGAGGGGGGGGGGGGAGGAGGGGGGGGGGGCTGAAAAAAACTCACCCTTCTCGTCAGCAGTCACCTGCAGCCATGCATACGTAGTAAGCCATGTGGGGTCGACGCCCGTTTTTCTTCTTTTCAGATCCTTTTTCAATTTTCTGTTGTCTTCTGTTACTGTTACAGCCGTGATATTATCCGACACAGCAGTGTCAACGATGTCAGTAAATGTGCGCTCCACGTGTGCTTGTTTTTCACATCTTTGAACTGCGTGAAAGAAGTCTGTAATGTTGTGCGAGTGCACACGTTTTGGGAGTGGCATTTCGATCCACCATCAAACTGTGAAGAGAAACATCCAATGAAATCGCCATATACTGTACACGTGACTGAAGCTGACCTGATTTCGCGAGTAATCGAAATCGTTATGACATAACCCACGTGCACGACCAAATTTTGCGGGAAAATAGCGGATGTTGATATTCAAAACTTGTCAGTGCGTAGGCCCCGCGCCCTCAACACGAGATGTTAATACTTGTATTACTGCGCCAGGCAGAATAAAAATAAACAACCTAACGTGCACACAAGAGATTCAAGTACGTAGGGCCTACACAAGTCGTTTGCGTCACGACTGTCAGGAATAAAGGCGTTGGGCAGACACACTCTTCAAGGGTATAGGAGTTCAAAGAAGCGTATTGGCCAAAAAAGAAGCGTATTGGCAAAAAAAATAGAGTATCGGGGCCGATACGCTATAAAGGCCTAGGGAGAACCCTGTCTCTGTACAAGGACTCTCTTGTTTGCGGGATATTGGATTTTTAAAAGATAGGAAATCTTTGAGAATATATGTAGGACCCATGTTGTGATGGATAGTGAACATAACCTTTTTTGCATGCATTATTCTACAGTTTTCCAGAGTAGCCCAGTTCAACTCTCTAAGTACCTTAATCGTATTCGAACCAGGCAAAGCACCGAAAACAAGCAGACCAGCCTGATAGTGTATATAGAAGAAAGTTTAGAAAGATTCCTATTGATTCACTTAGCATGAAACCTTTCAGATCCCAGTGCATAGGTTTGTCCTCCATGAATTACTTGAAGCCGAAGCGTGATTTGCAAGCAATTTCCATTTCTGGCTGGTAGACTGAGTAGGCATCCAAGACTGAGTGCACTTTATTCAGTTTGTCATATTCAGGGTTATTTCAGTTTGGTATTGCTGTCTGGTGATTTGTGAAGTGAATATACCGTAATATGGCTAGAAACCTGTCTTAAGACATTGCCTTTAGTTGTTAGTCCAATAGTCTCTTGTGTTGCTGTTTAATACAAGGCCAATGGTGAAAATAATTCCTAGCCAGGTTTTCAGTTCTTCTAGCCCAAGCGTTTTAATGAGTATTAGATTTTGTTTATTTTATTAAATTATTTTATCAACACATCAAGTTAATTTTCACTGAATAATTGTATATGTTGAACCATAACAATAAATTTATCTTAACCTATAGCCAGAAACCTGTCCTTGGTGTTCAGCCACCACTGGCATGACTTTCCTGAGGTGCCCAATGTACCTCTTATACTTCTCATGGTTTATAGTTCCCCAAAATCTTCTGAGACCAGCAGCCAACTCTTCCTTTCTTTTGTGCTTGGTATGTTTTCTTAGTTAATGTTTCATTTCAGCCCAGGGAAGCGCATTTGGGTCAAGTCTTTCTTGTGGGGGGATATCTTTGTCCAATTTGCACCATTCTCTTCCGACAATTCTTTGGTCACACAGCTCGTGTGGTTGGGGGGATTGTCCTGGAAAAAAGAAGGTGACCTTTAGGGAGTGTTTCATTCAGGAATCATGGAAGTTTTTCAAAATATCTAGAAGTCTGCATTTATTTATATGTAAAAAATTGCCAGTTTGGTTGTACCCCTTTTAGAAATCCCTTAAAAAATCCTATTTTATATGATTTAAAATGATTTCTTTGTGTACTATCTTGTGAAAGCACATAAACCAGGTAATTACTCTATCGCAACCCATGTGAATAAATATCTGACTGAGGCTATGAATTGTTTAAAATGCTATTTTAAATATCACTATTGACTAGCAAAAGTGACAATTCAGATATATTAAAACACTATTGACTATTTCTTCAAACTATTATCATATCCAGTTAAGTTTGACAATGGCATCATGGGAAATTATATTTAAAATAAGAATGCCAGTTTATTTTAAAGGGATAATAACTCTTTGTTAAGATTTATATTTCACAATAAAAACATTGTGAACAACTCATAGAAATATGATATACTCTGTTTTACCACAAAAACGGCAGTTATAGCAGCTGTTGCTATTCTTCTGATATCTGAGCTTGTCTTTAGACCACTTGAACTCCGTTGATGGCTATACTCTTAAGAGATTATAACAGAGTATAGCCATCAACGGAGTTTAAAAAAAAAAATTTAGAAAAAAACAACAAAAAAACAGGGACTAACTTTGAATGTAAAAATGGATTCATTAACCATAGGTAAGTATGGGAAAATTCTTGTTTATTCCAGGAAAATTCATTTTTTGGCCAAAACAAAGAGTTATTATCCCTTTAAGTATAACACATGCACCATACCTGCCCACCTGCAATTTTTTAGGGATGTTTGGCCTTTGGTCTCAGTGGTGCAGGTTGACCACTTTCTTCTCTGTTTGTATCATATATAATACCTTCCGGATATCTTCTCATATGCCTCCATCTGAATGGTGCGTTCATCTGAAACAGATTTAAACCAGTTAGTGCAATATACGTGTTGAACACATTCGCAAAATACTATTATTAACCTCTGCACAAACTGCATATTTTGTTTGTAATTTTAATATTAAGCATGATTCAAAGAGTAACTACTGCTAATGATGATTAAATAAATAAGCCCTTAATTTTGCATTATATTTTTTGGAATAGCATCTCATGAAAGAGCATGGAATTAAGATTATATTGGTAACCATGCTTTAATGTGACAATATTCATGGTAACATTGACCCAGTTAAGGACTCAGTTAACTAATTTTTGGACAAACCTGTAAACACTACATCTTTAAACTGGTCATGCACTGCTACATCATTCCATACGTTTTAGTCTATTGGCCACTTTTTATTGTAAGTTCTGTGGCATCTGGAAATGCTATACAACAAACAATACAATATATATTTCATTTCATCATGTCATCGTGTACATGAGTAAGTTTAAGATTATGATAATACAATAATAAGTGAAGGTGATCAAAAATTACATAAAAAGGTTATATTACCACAAAAGGCTGAGTTTTTAGCTATAAAATTTTCTAAATAATCCAATCCAAGAAGATGGTTCATGGTCTGGAAAAGAAGAATATTTTTTGTTACTCCCTAAGCAGAGATTTTAGCCCTCCCAGCTATGTGTGTGTGAGTGAGTTTAATTTAATAATAATAATTTAATAATTTTATTTGCTAGAATCACAACCCAAAGGTTGAAGTTTTACAATTTATCATAAATAAAATCAAAGGGGTATTTAAAGATAACTAAAAATTATAAACTATAAGACCAAAGCTTTAAAACAAGACTTATAAGACAATTTAGAGCAGTATTTTACATGAAATTTAAAAGACTGTGCATTATATGATTTAAAACGCTCTGTTTTCACTCTTAGTATTAAAAATTTGTTGCTGACCCTGAGATTTCTTGGATTCTTTTCTTTAAACATATGGTGTTACATAATAAAATTCTTGATTTTTGCAAAATAGTTCTTAAATAAAATGTCTCTTCTCTCCCTTATTATATTAATTGCTGGTGTGTATTTGTTTTAAGAGTGGGGAGTACTTGATCACAAAGCCCCCTTTAAAGGACTATAGGGCATGATAAGTAGATTGTAATGGGGGGGGGGGGGGGGGGTCGGTATGCATGAAACAGTTAAAAATGTGATATATATATATATATATGTATGGAATCTCTTCTGTTCATTTATTTCATTGGATTTAGTACTTGTAATGTTTGGTAAACCTTGTGTTGGGTCTCACTGTCCCACAGGCAGGGGTAGATCTTTACAAAAGAGATTGAAAGGCAGGTATGCTAGTGTAGTAATTGTCCATGTAAACATGATGTCCTTTATCTAGGAAAGGTGCTGTCAGGGACATTACCACATCATTGGTAGCTCGATCCCAGTTCACTTCCTTCTTTATTCTTTCCACTTGCATGTTTAGTATATATCCAGAAACAGACTTTGAAAGCATGAAAACTTTCATACCCCATCTGATTGGCTTGTCTTTCATAAATTGTCTGAATCCAAAGCGTGACTTACATGCAATCATAGATTCGTCGATAGAAATTTCCCTTTCTGGAGAGTACACTGTTCGTATCTTTTTCTCCACATAGTCTAAAATTGAACATATTTTATAAAGTTTGTATAATCCCGATTGTTTTTGTCTGATATGGTAGTGTCATTATCCGCAAAATGAATGTAACTTAGGATAGCAAGGAATCTATCACGGGACATGATTTTTCCAAACCCAGGTGAAGAAATTAACTTAGTCCAGCAGTCTTTGATGTTGGTTTTCATGACAAGTCCCATAGCAAAAATCATGCCAAGCCAGGCTTTTAGTTCATCTAAAATTAGTTGCTCTTGTTCTCTCCTGTGTGGTATACAGGTTGGTCTGAGTGCATATCAGCAGCAGAAGGGTGTTGGTAAAAAATAAGCTAATAAGTGTACCAGGCATAACTGACTGCACATTTTCTTGGTCAATAGCATCTGGGGACAGGCCAGGTTTCTCTCTAAACCCAATGTTAGCATCCTTTCTGTTAGCAATATCCTCACTCAACGCTTCCTGTTCACCAGCCTCTACATATACCTCACATTTGACATTGTCAGAGAGGGGAGTGGTGTCTATTTCAGGCTCTGTATCAGAGCCATCTGTCCAACATACTGATCTAGCTAGCTGTATGTCTTCGTCATATTCTTCGTCATCCTCTAAAAAGGAACAATTATGATTGAACTGACAGACAACATACAACCAGGTGCTTTTAAAGCATCTTCTTTGAATGTCAGGTAACAATAGGTGACATAACAAGCACGAAAAGTTATAACTGCATATGTGCGGTAATCGGCCCTAGGGACCTTCAAGAGAGAACTGCATATGTGTGGTTACTGGCCTTATGGGGTTAATGTGGGCATATTCTCTGGGTGACAGCAACTGTTTTTTACGGTCTTCCTTATTTATAGGCCTGTGAAGGCAGAGGTTAGATCCACCATCAGCAATTATCCACTCCTGCTGATTGGTGATGTGGTGCAATACACCTCTCCAAATGCACTAGAAAAAAATTGCATATTTCAAAATGATTTAAGATACAAAGGTACAAAGTATACATAGTATAAAAAGTAGTGTTGACAGGATACTATAAAACATACTGTTTGTAACAAATGCATACTGTCGTCAAAGTTAATAAGCTGATTTAGGTGCTAGCACTGAAGGTTTGGTTAAATTTATGGCAAATACCTATTAAAAGAAAATACATCAGAGCTTTCAAGGCATACATTTTTTTTTGTAGTAGAAAGATCTAACAGAAAGTATGCTATTAAAAGCTGCTTCGATTTACATGTGAACAACTTACTGAATAAACTGGAAATCTTACCACAAAGTCAGCATTAAGTAAGCCTTTTTACTCAAACCAAAAATGGTTGAGGATATCCTTGACCCAAGCCAAAAGAATGCTGTTGCCTCTCTTTTGTGCAACTTTGAATGAAGTAATGATTTTAATACAAATTCAACAGATGAAACATAATGGCCTGCATGAAAATAGTATTCACTTTATAGATCAGTTTGAAAATACAAATAAATTCTGTCAGCTGGCCAAGTCATTCATTTCATTTTGTAGCAGACCACGAGTAAAAACGAAGAAACATCGTTGGATATGACTGCTGTTTATTCAAGCAGTGTGAACAGAATTGAACTGAACAGAAACTGGTGAAAACTATAAAAAGAAAAGAAAAAAATAATAATACAGTGAAATGTCGAGATAAATAAACTAAATATACTAAATAACTTAATTTATGAGACCTTATAAAAAAGAAAAAAAAATCAATCTTTACATAAATGTAAGTTAACTTCACTAATTATTAAATTTCAAACACCTACACTAAAACAATATCCATATTTGTTTTTCCACTGCCAACTGGCTGCCCAGAGATGGTCATGACAATCTGAGCTGTTATTGTAATTTATTAATAACGTAAAAATACATTTACGTATTATTCATTTAAGTGCCACACCCATACCAACATACACTTAATAAATACAATTCCATAGCCTACATTACTGATTTTAATAATGAAAAACTTATGTAAACTTACAAAAATTACATACAATACTTCTATATAATGTGAAATATAAATCACGCTATATTAAATACATAAATTTCACACAAGCTACATGTAATATCAAACCATACCTTCACTCTGCCAGTAAGTAATGAGTGACCGCCGTAGCAACTGCGACATCACCTTTTATACAGTTGACCACATGTATAATTGAACAGATGTTACCCGAACATAAACATAAACATAAGAACATCGTGGAATTAAAATGAAAATAATAACTATATATGTAATTTCTGCCGTGTCGGCAACACATTTATTTATAACAAAAGTTTCCTTCATTTCTGTCCCTAACAAATGTATTATAAAACCTTCATAAAAACCAGTAACTAGAAATTTTGATGTGCCACTGTCGTAATTTTGTAGGTACAATTCCAGGATGTGTAGATTTAGGGGGGTGGTGATAGACTGGTCCAAATTGTAGGGCTTGTTGCTGAGAATGGCCTGTTGGACTACAATCTTCAAAAATTGGGTCAGGGTTGGTGGTGATATGGGCCAGAGGAGTGGGATTGTTTGCGGAAATTTTTGAATGTTGCAGGTTTTGACAATAGTTGGGGACAGGAAAAGCGAGGATGACTGTCCCTGCAGCCCATACACTGGTGGGGAAAGCGGCACGTGAGAGCATTGCAGGTCTGTCCCTCATTCCAACAACAGCAGAAGCCAGGCCTTGTGTATGTCTGGGGGAATGTTCCTCTGCTAGCAGTACGCCATTGGAGACTTCCCAGCTAAATTCCAGAGAGTTTTGTTTGGTCCTTAGTTGTCGTCCCTTGGTTGAGGTATGAATTGTTGTGGTGCAGAAACTTGGTTGCTGGTAGCAAAGTAACTCATTGCATCTAAGGTTGTAATCTTGTATTCGATGGGCAGTGGTTAAGTAATGTTAAGTAATTTGTCCTTGGTCAGATCCTTTATCAGGTAAGGAAACCAAATTTTGCACCCATAGCCCAGGATTGGAGTTATGAGTGTTTTGAATAATTTATAGGCAGTTTTGGTGGGTGCTGATAATAACTGGTTTCTTAGTTTGAAGAATACTTTCAGTGCTTTGTTTTTAAGATTTTCCATACCCTTGGTGAATTTACCAGATGGGGTAAAAGTTAAACCGAGGTAGCAGTATTCAGAGGTTATTTCTAATGGGTTAGTGCCTATTTAAATTTGTTGGTTTTGAGGAGATGGCCAGCCTTATTCAAGATCATGATCTGTGTTTTAGCAATATTGATTATTACTTTCCCTTTGGACCAGTAGTTGTAAAGTTTTTTTTTTTTTTTTTTTTATTAAGCATATACAAACACAACACGTTACAATATATACAAACATACAAACATACAAGAACATGCAATACATCACAGTATCAAGAAGGCATATTACAAATACAAAAAGATACACTACATCAGTACAGTTTTGTAACTTAATACAATACGTACACGTTCAAGGGTGCACAGTCACTGGAGTATCATTTTAATATTGTAACACTTACAATGCAGTATATACAAAATTCTACAGTATATTACAGAAGACCAAACTGAACAATACGTAACAAAGACAGGTGATACAGTGCACCAGTTTACAAACTAAAGACATAAGTGGTTGTGTGTCTTAATATAATATATGCACATTCATACACACATTTTCACATACAACCTCACACACCAGAAAGCGCACGCACACTGTAGTACACACAAAAACTTATAATTCAGATGCTCAGTCATTGAAATACTGATCTTATATTGAACAAAAAATAAAGATACATATTATGGACAGTTTTGTTTTGTTATTGTTTTACTGCTAATATCTTATGGATGTTTAGCCAAATCTGTTGTATGTTAGATCGTTTCACTTGAGGATACATGTATAATGAAAACCTGGTAATATTTCCATAGCATTTGGCATATTGTATTAGCCCTACCCAAGTGAGGGGTTCTTATCTGGACCTGCATGTGCTTATGTATTTCTTAGTTATCAGTGTAAGTAAATACAGGCCTTCTATCTTAAATTGTTGTCCCAGACCAAATAAGAACACTTTGGGGTGCCTATCTATATTTGTCTTCATACTTTCCCTTATAGCATTAATAAGGCAAGTCCAGATATTTTGTATATATGGACATTCCCAAAATACATGATATATTGTCTCTTTTGCTATATTGCAAAACTCGCACAGCTGAGATTCTTTTTTCTTTATTTTCATTAAGTATGAATTTGTGCTAAAAATTCTATGATTGATTCTAAATTGCAGTGTTTGTAATTTTGTGTCATCCGTCTCATAAAAAACCGATCTAAATATCAAATTCCATTTCTCTTCGTCTAAAATTTCCCCAATATCTATGTGCCATTTGTTTATTGCTTTTCTAGGGATTTTTTCAAGTTCTTGTATGTAATTTTGATAAAAATATCTGGACGGCTTTGGAACACACTTCATAGCATTGCTGTTCTTAATACAGATGCTTTCTAAACGTTTACCATTATTCAAAATGGCCTTTTGCCACTGGACGGGAATACTATTTTGGATGCTCATGTAGTTGAGGAAATTGCTATTTAGTTTATATTTTCTATTAAGCTCTTCTAGTGATATGAATCTACCATTGTTATCAATAATATCATTTATGTAGAAAACTCCATTTCGCAGCCATTTTTTATAACAGATAGTTCTATGGTTAATTTTTATCTTGTCATTTTTCCATATCGGTTGCGAGAGGATTTCTTCAGCAGTTGTACTAGGGCTATTCTGTATTTCTGCCCAAGACTCAATCACGTCTTGCCAAAAACTGTTATTTATTTTTATAGACCTTAAACCCTCACTTGTTAGGTTCCCAAACTTTTCTTTTCTGATTCTTTGAGTTCGTTTGTGAGTATATTTTTCCAGCTACTATTGTTTTTTGTGTCGAGAAATCTCTTTATCCAGGACATTTTTTAGTGATTTATTAGTCTGTAAAGTTCAGTAGTTGTAAAGTTGATTAAAGGAGTGTTGTAGTCCTTGGGCACTTTCTGATATGAGGACCAGGTCATCTGTATACATAAGGCAGCTTACTGGTGTATTATATAGATAGGAGGGATCATTTTCTTTGTTAACTTAAATATCAGGTAGGTCACTAAGAAAGAGGTTGAAAAGGGTGGGACTCAATACGCAGTCTTGTTTCACACCTACAGTGGAGTTAATAGGTTTAGTTAGTTTGTTGTTGCAATGGATAGCGAATTGGGTAAAGCTGTGCATGCTATGAATGATATTTATGAATGTGGAACTAAAATTGGAAAGGATGAGTTTGTGGAGTGGAGAGTTTCTCCAAACAGTGTCAAATGCTGAAGACAAGCTCAATTCCTCAATTGAAGCATATGTGGTCTGAGTAAAGGACACAGGCTTGAAAGTCCTGATGCTTCTTCACGCTCTCTGACTCGGGCTCTTCTTCATTGTCCGATTAACTGATTTCTGATGGTTTTAAAAGTGATTCAGTTTGCCTGTCCCTGGTTCAGGTATTGCCTCTTGCAATTTCTTCTTCTGGCTTATGAAGACTTCCTTGCAGAGGCAGACTGGGAAAAAAACATTAGAGCTATGAAAATAGATAATAGAGAGTTTTGGCAAGGCCTTCCGTATGACATGTAACGTATAGTTCAATACGTAATACGTTTTACGTACGCGAGAAAGCTAGTAGTGGTTTTGGCAGGTCTCACTCCGTATGCGTTTTTTTTTCCGCCAGGAGCCGCTAGTTCAAAGATTCAGCTACTTCTGTCCAGCGAGCTGGGGTTTTAAATGAGTTGTAGAAATTTACCTCCTTCAGCAACATCTCGTCTATGTCATCAGTAAAAATTATGGATTTTTTCTTGGCTGACATACTGACTTTCCTGACTTTATTAGCTAGGCTATTATATTATGATTATCTGCAATTCAAATAAATAAAATGATAAGGGTATAGGCCTATATATATGGATTACACGAACATGGGGCTGCTTGTGGATTCTTTTTAGATAGATGAATAATTAAGATGTTGAATGGAATGTGTTATTTACGTCAATTGATGCTGCAGATCCTGTTGTTTATGAAAAAAAAAATCAACTTAAATTGAATTTGATACTACTACGGACGACTGATTGACTGGCTGTTTTTCCAGCTGTTTTCACAGAGTATTTCTACCGACAGCGTCTAAAAGTGACTCAGTGGAATCTTAACACCCTATATATTCCTCTGCAGTATGTTAAACTTGAAAGAAATAAGCGTAAATCTATTCAATTCGATACGTTTCTTACCTACGTGTAATCACCGATTCATACGTAGTGCCGTATGACTTATGACTTGTCCTTGAGAAAAACTACGCACAAAGTGATGACGTTGCATGTTATACATCGTACGGAAGGCCTTGCCAAAACTCTCTAGTCTATTATTTTCTATAGCTGAACATGAAAAATAAAGTTAAATTATCTTAATATAACATCATATTTAATATATTTTAAACATTAAAGCCATTTAAGGTGGCATTTTGTTTCAGTGAAAGACATTCATGTATTAATTACCATCCAGTTGTCTATGGCACTGTCAGGTTGAAATTCTGATATGTCAGGTGACTGAAGTTTCACCATCAAGTCATTCAGCACTGAAGGGCTTAGCCTAGATTTCCTGCATGTCTTCAGGAGCTTTAGCTGTGAGAATGTTGTTTCACAGGAAACAATGGTTGCAGGTATCATTAGCATCAGTTCCCAGGAACATGATAAAGTTGAGACCATCGCTGTCTTCAAAAATGGTTGACCAGGAAAGACCCTGCCTGTTGTATCTGAATCAAAGAGCAATCAATAGACATATTACAGTGTTCTCCACAACTTGAAATTATTAGGTGGGGGAAGAGCAGTTATGGTGAGGGTCTCCGGAAGCGAGCGCCTGTGGCGCTCGCCATGCTAGGGGGGCCTGGGGGCATGTTCCCCCGGGAAAATTTTGAAAAATTGGTGCAAATACCTGCATTCTGGGCAATTTTAGAAGTCTAAAAGGTCATTTTTATGGTAAGAGAATTCATCATTTCTTTAATGATAACTTTGATCATTTTGTAGATGTTCCTGTGTCAAGTTTTACTTTATATAAACAATAGTCATGGCTCTGAATTAAACTTCACTTTTATTTTTGAATAAATCTCTGAAACATAAGGCATTTCACATTGTTTTTATGGCTTCATTGACATCAGGTTACATTGAAGTAAAGTTAATAAAATGCAGTGCACTCTTCTGAGTGCACTCTTCTCCAATGAAAGCCTCTGTTTCCACAGACACCACATCCTGCATAGCAGCTGCTATCCCTCCATCTAGCTTTGATTGTCTGTATTCCACCTCCAAACTGTGAGACACCTGATGCATGGTGGGCTGTTCATGTCTCTTAATAGTGTCTTCTCTGTACGTCTGGCACCCAACTTTGGTCCAGATGTCAGTGCCTTTCTTGGACCTTTGACCATGGCTTGAACACCAGGCACAAAACATACCTGAAACAATGCATTTCTATGGTTAAACAATGGTATTTGATGTTTATGTAGCGTTACATAATAATTTAACGACGCAACGATCTTCCGTCGGACAGATATACGATAGCATCGACGTTGCTGCCTTTGCCCTGCTCTAAATGACTGTGAATGAACTTTTATTGATATTTAAATTAACAAATGGGTTCAAAGTCTCGTAAAGCTTCTCACATTTTAAAAATAATCTAATCATTCCGGATTAAAAACGTATGAATACATCATCTCATTGGGATTGCTCACGTTCAAGTGGATTGCGGGAAGGGCAGGTCTAATATTCAAGACTGTCAATCTACTTCCTTATACAAGCATAAAGGCGGGGTAAACGGAGCACGTGACAAAATCAGCCTATCGCTATGCAAGACTACTTTTCACAAACGTCATTCATGAAGAGCACATGGTCGAAACTGGCTAAAACTGCCTACGTGATCGGTAAATGTACAATGTATCTTTTCGATATATTAGCGGCCACGTTTTCTTGTAATACGAAAGAAATACATATGTATTAAAGCAACATCCCTGACATTAAAGTGATTGGTTTGGTTTTATTTTCCAGTTGTATATAGATTCCAGTAAGTAATGAGGTAACAAATGCAAGATATGGTGAAATTTGTAAAATTTTATAACGTTAATGATGAATAATGTAGTCAACTTACCTTCATCGGGTTCATGTCGAAGCCATGTATACTTCTTCAACCACGGAGCGTAAAACTCCGTCCTATGTTTGGGTTTTTTAGGTGTTGTTTCGCTGGTCGTTTCGTCATTTACCTGTACGGATGTATCCACTATTTTGTTTGATCATAGAAGTAGAGAAAATGGTTTGATGAATGTGACTCTCCGCGGGTTTTAAAAAGAGACGTCAACGTGCTCTGCTTTGACGCCATGCTTAGAGATCTTACGTGTTTCTATATTTAATTTTTTTTGCAATAAAATTCTGTAATAGTCGGTAGATAAGGCGGGGTAAATGGAGCACGTGACAAAATCAGCCTATCGCTATGACTACTTTTCACAAACGTCATCCGTAAAGAGCACATGGTCGAAATTGGCTTCAACTGCGTACGTGAGCGGCAAATGTACAATGTATCTTTTAGATATGTTAGTGTCAAAGGGATGCAAAAACGACAGTCAAGCTATGCAAGTTCAAGTTTAATATCTCACTTTTCTACAAGAAAATAATCTGAAGGTCTGCTCATTGCTCAAAATAAAGGTGGCGGGCCGTTTACATAAGGTGGCGCAAAACTCAATAAGGTGGCGCAGCACCGAGATAAGGTGGCGCAGCGCCACCTAAAACAGGTCGTGGAGAACACTGTATTATGAGTGATATTTGGAAAAACAACTAATTTATACATTACAGTAACATAGCATTCAGGATTCATGTCAATTTACCGTATAGGTCTAAAGGAAAATATAAGTATTATTACTGATGCATCTCTGAAGATCTACTTTACAGTTGTCAAACATAATCCAAGCTATAGGGTGTTAGTCCTTGCAGCATCTTGATATACTGTACGTATTTGTAGTATATGTCTTTTGCAGTCTTCTATTGCTTTTTGTCCATGCATTTAAAAAATTAAAAAATCATGTTACCTGATACATGACATGTATTTTAATGTCTCCCTGTATTTTTATCTTCCTTTTCAATTTTTAGAAATGAGCAATTACCCTCAGTGTATGATCATACATTACATATGATATTTTATTCTGCAAGCACACACCTACACATACACAACTTCTTTCTCTGATAAAATAATTTTGATAGACTCTTGTGGATAGTGAATTTGATACATGTGTGCAGTAAAATGATCTTTTATCTTATAGTTTGTTTTGACATCTTATTAGTTTAGCCGTAGACTATCAGTCTGTTTTTGTACGGACCCGCCGGAAAGAGCCCTTACTTACTCTGCGGGTCGCTGCGGGTTGTTCATATGGCCTGGCGCAGTAACCATGGAAATAACATTGTTATCCATGTGCTGTTTGGTTTCTGTTAACATCATGCCCCATCGGGTAATTATCCTGTCTTACTTTCTGCTAACAAAAGAGCCTAACCCTAGCTCGCTGAGATAAAGATTGAAGCTGAGCATGGTTGCAATAAAGTGTTCGTCCAAGCATTAATTGACCTTTAATGCGCGGTGGCTTCACTCTACTTTGATCACTCTACTCTGATACGGAAATTTTAAGTATAAGAACTTGCCAACAATCATTTTTTAAAGTGACTTTACCAAAAAGACTCGGTGATGATAGCAACTTTCATGTACATTTTAGCTATGAATTGAGTGAATTCACATAGAGTTGAATAAATGAATTTATGAATATATGAAAGATCAAATAAAGCACTACTCGTACTTGTACATGTAATATTTATAAAGCTTCAAACCATTATTGCTATATCACATACTATAAACTTGACTGCACTTTATTTTTATAGTAGGTCCTGATATTTCTATTTTTTTTTGTTCATGGATGGAATGCATTTTTTCTAAAAAAGACTTGTCAGTTGTTTGAGTAATAAACATTTTTTAGGCCATATCATTAATATAATTCAGTGTATATTTGCAAACAGGATCTCTCCCATCTACACTCGTAACATTTCTGTCCTTTTGAATTTGTTCATCATTAGTAAACAATCTTCCCATTAACTGCACGCAAAAGTTGCCTGGGGAACTTGCCCGTTGTCGAATATCAAAAATGTCTTTATTTGACAAGGCAAAGGGTTGCCGGCCGAAAGACTGACTCCTTGGTTCTGCAGCACACAAAGTTGGAAAAATTATAATTAATGTTATTTAATAATAATAATGTTATTTAAGAAATTAGCCTAAATTTTGATACAGATGTTTCTCTTTTGTTCTTTGGTATTAACTCTGCACATATGGATTACAATCTCTCAGGTTAACTTCACTGTTTGGCACGTGTCATCTCACATTAATTAACAATCAGTTCAGGTTAGCTTTATTCTTGCCTGGTAAACACAGTGATTAAGCTCTGACTATTACATAATCACTAATGTGTGACACGCGTCATCTAAAATTAATGTTAACATTGTAATGGTGCTCTTCAATCCAACCTATTCAAATTTTACCTAATTATCAATCAACTGATACCTGTCAACAAGATTGTTTGTGTATCTGGACTTCCTAAATGGTAAGTATTTTGTATAATATGACATGTTTATATCACTGATTTCTGTTCCGTCGTGTCACCTGCCAAGTGAACGGAATAAATCGACACTCAAATTTTCCGAATCGTCACAATTCCAAGATGCCTCTTAGTGATTATGTACGTTTGCATGTCATTGGCTTCTGAGAACAAGGGGTGTGATTTAAAAACATCACCGCCCAAATGGAAAATGAAGACCATAAAGTGTCAAGACAGGCAATTAACTAAGTGTTAAAGAAATACAACTAGGGCTCTCTTTGCATCAGCTATTATAGAAACCTAAGTGAGGCAATTAAGAAGGAGCAGAGCGTGCTTGTTGAACCGACTAATTTGGGTGTCTGATAAGGATATTACATGCCGATTTCCCTACCCTGTAATTATCATGCAGCCTCTATTGTTCGACCATACGGGGCAGGGTTGGGAGACCATGCGGCCTTTTGGTAAGGAGACTTTCTGGCGGGACTGTAAATTGCCCCATATGCTCTCTTGGGTGACTGGGTGGAGAGGCACCCACACCCTTGACACTACAGGCATGCTTCTGCGCTTGCTGCAGTCTTCCTGCTCATGTCTTACAGAATGATATCTACATCCGCAATGAAATTCCTAAATGTCAAGATTTGGTAACAGTAAGTCTATTATTTCACCATAATGGCAAAACTTACATCTACTGGAAATCAGGAATATTCTGGTGTACAGCATCTTTGCACAGTTCTGTAATCCTACAGTTTTTTTAGCTGTCAAGATGTGTGCTTTAGAGTCCCATTCTGCCTCTCTATACCATTGTTGATACCAGTTGGGATTGCTAGACTTTCATTGTACAATTGTACCCACATCTTTAAAACAAATGAATAGACTGTATAGTTTGTTCTTACATCTTATTAGTTGATGCACTGTTAAATAGATGCATACTGTGGATAGGCAATTTTGATATTTTATATTTAATTACATAGACTCCCCCTTCAAAAAATCGACGGGAAATAGCTCATTTTCAAATTTGAATGGACACAGTAGAAGTATATAAGCTCAAGCTCTCAAATTTTGTATATAGGTGTGATATCATGTAAAGAATAAGTGTTGTAAATTTCAATAAAATAGGTTGCGTAGATTTTGAGATAGAACACTCTGCATGTTCTGCAAACCATAACTTACGCCTTCGAGATCTCGACGAAAAACTGGAATTGCGTTGTGACGTCATTCCCTTGTATTTGGAAAGTTGCTGGATGATTTTCTGGTGTGAATGACTTCATTTTTTATCAAAATATTAAGTAAATGACTTTGCAAACTATGCATATTGGTTTTTTCAAGTGAAAAAAGATATTTAAGACTAAGTTGTGTTTTTTTTTAATTGGATTTATATTTCATTGTTGTCTCATGTTTTCATATCATTTCAAGAAAGTACAAACGCTTCACAAATTTGGCTTTTAATACTGTTTGGAGCGTGTGAGGTGTCATATATGTTTGTAGAAATTGTATTTGAAATTAATCTCAAGTAAATGTACTGAGAACGAACTCAAGACCCACAAATAGTGTCTGGTCATAATACGATTTTCCTTTTCTCAAAGACCACATGTTTGCACTACAATCATACAATATAGCCCTAATTACATATACCTCCCCATTTTAATCAAAACGGAAAAATGAAGACACCCATTTTATCATTTTCAAGAAAACAATGTGACAGAAAAACAAACAATCACAGACAACAGAATTTACAACAGACGTGAATCATCTAGCAAATAAAGGGGCACAAATTTATGTACATTTCTAAATCTGTAATATTAATCTTCCTAACCAAACATGTACTGCAATGATAACTCTGTTCAACACATGGAATAACTTCACACAGATCTTTTTAAAAAATTATGATTCAGAAAATAAATCTGCAATAAACAAATAGACAAACACAGACCACAGGAGTCCCTTTCTTCAGTAACGGCCACAGATCGGCAGACAGATCAGGGGTCACAAAAATTATTTACATTAGGCCCTACATTATAAATGGCTCTTGGAGGTAACTCTTATTGGTGCTATGAACACAATTAATAACAAGTATGTGTGTGTTTGTTTTGTGTACATATGTCTGTTTTATCCTTTTTGGTAATAATAATAATAATAATTAATGTTTAAAAACTATTAATGATAAACAATATACATGTTAAAAAGAACTCAACCAATATTTATCTTTAATTCAGATGACTGCCAGCAGTTATAACACAGAAAAACGTCCAAAAATGTGCGGGTTTTAGCGCAGGAGAGATGTTCTTGTGCGTTGCAGACGACGCACCGTATAAACTCATACACCTCCTCCACCAACTCAGTAGTGCTACTGCTTTTTGGCTCAATACTGTTACAAATGCTGCAGATTGGTGCTGGCAGATAAGGTGTATTTGGTGCCTCGGTTCCTTCCCGCGGTTCTGCAAGGAAGAAATTTCCCTCTGCTACAATGCCTTTTTTTTGCCTTCTTTCCATCTGCTTTCTTCCTTCTCCTCTTTCTCCTTGATCATTAATTGTTTTCTACATTTCACCTCCAAGGCCTTCTGTGCCTTTCGATCTCGTACCTCAGCCTTCTTCCTCCCCCTCTCTTCGCCCACTCTTCTCTTCTCCTCCTCCTCCATTCTTCGCTTAGCAGCATCTTTCTAGGTGCTCTGTTGTTTTCTACGAATTTGTCAGCCTTTATTGCCTGTGGGTTGAATGGATATACCCCTGTCATTTTAAAAGATGCTGCTACTTTTACTGGTGTGAGTGCTCTCCTTTGCGAAGATTTAAAAATTTGTGAAAATTTAAAAAACTACTTTGTATCAGATGCTAAAACTTACTTGACAACGCAGGATGTTTACGCAAAGCATGCCAGGGAAAATAGCGAAAAAAAGCATGTACTTCCAGTTTTCGTCGATTTCTTGAAGGGCGAGTCTAGGTTGTTTAATATCAGATATTTTGTAACAGTGCCAATAAATAAACTGCTACAGTAGTGGTACAGTTGTTTCTTACATATTTCTGGGTACACTACTTTACTCAATCTCATGATCAGGCTCCCATATGTTTGAGAAGTATTTTGCAATTAGGTCAGTGTGTGCTGGAGAAGTTTTAAGATGAAAAAGTTTTTCTCAGATTCTTTCTGGACTTAGATCTTCACCACCTGTATCAAGTTCAGCAAGGTGTTCTTGCCCTCCAAGCTCACACCATGGCAGGATTTACTACCATATTAGCCAAGCTTGCTTATGATGGAATAAAAAGAGTTGTATCTGAATAAGATGATAAACAGAACAAATAACTGAAAAACAAATCTAGAAACATATTTTATTGCATTTATTTCTGGTCTACCAATTTGTTGGTCATAATAGATTTTGATTTTTAGTATCTGAAGTGCTTCTTTTGTAGCACCTTCTGTTTCATTGTGTGGTATAAAACATGCCACAGCTGTGCTTCTGGTGTTTGCAGGCACCTTCAAAAAACAAGAAATTGGACTGCATACATATCATCATAACTGTTTCCACAAGGCTCAAATTGAGATAGTTGTCCTGTATGTTGCAGTCAATATTTAACGGATGGTAATAGAATATTTTTCCAGTCCATTAAGCTCCTCCTTTATCTGGTTTATCTAGAGTTCCAGGATTTGTCTTGTGGTGGTTCTTGACCTCTGCCACAAATACAAAATAAGTTCATATATTTATTTAAAACAAGGTTTATACAGAGAGGAGGAAAATGGCTTGTAGCATTCTATGCTCTCCTTGCTATCACTGGTTTCATATGCAACTGACAGGGACTCTCTGGGAGGTCTTTTGTATTCACCCTGGCCACTTTTACTCTAAAACAATTTTTGTGTGTTTTTATTAATGATAATTGGGGAACATCCCTTCAATATGATCATAGGTGGCAGCAGCTGACCAGCAGCACTGCCACACACCACGGCTGTCTGGTGGTTTAATTTGCATTAGTGACTTCCCTCTCATGCAGGATCTGTTTCCCTTTCTTTGTAACAACTTTAGCACTTGCTCGAGACTGATAATAAGTTTAATCTACATTGAAGATGTCACTTGAACTGACAATGTTGTTAAACCTGAGGGTTTCTTTCAACATTTCTAAATGGGATTCTGCAACCAAAGGTTAGGACATGACAGCTTTGCCTCTGAAAATAAAACTTTCTTTAGGCCCACATTCTCTTACAAATTGTGAACATTTTAGGATCAAATAAAACAAAATTGCAATGATAATTATTATTATTATTTACAAAAATCTATTAATTAATCACATTTTTTGCAGAGAAAGCTCAGGGTGTCTTTGTCTTAGGTGCCACCACCATATATCTGACACCAAAATCTCTACACTTTCGTCCCTTTGCTTCACTATCCCCTTGGCAAAGTGTCCCATTAATTCTCTTGTCCAAGGAAACCCTTAGTCTGCCATTAGCATGGCATATGCTATGAAAACTTCCTCATTTTCTGGGATCATATTTTATTCCTCTTCGGTGTACCCTTCAGTCTTCCTTATATGATAGCAAATAAAAAACAAAGCTATGAAATTTATTAAGTATTGATGCAGTATTCCCCGTAAAAAGTACAACAGGATAACTCTGGAAAGCAAGACAGGGAAGAGAAATGAGTTAAGACTGGAATAAAGCAGTGAATACTAAAAAAATGCTGTTATATGACAAATCATTTCTCCAAGTTTTATTGTAGTTTTTTTTTTTTTTTATTGTTATCAATATCAACAAATATGCAAAATTTATACTTTTATTACCAGTGCATGTTCAGGAATATTGTTCACTGATCCATTACTTTCATTCCATTATGGATATCTGTAACCTGAGGTCACATTTAAGATTTGACAATTTGAAGTATATTAAACCTACATGTACCACAAAGACAATTCATTCTGCAAAAAATTTTTCAACTTTATTGCAGCATTCAGAAAGTATTCTATATATCTATCTTTTTGAAAATGAACGCAAAACTGTTTTGTATTTTCATTCCTCAGAAAACCAGAAGAGACTGGAAACAGAATAAACATCTACCTTTATCAGCTAACATTTCCAGCCTTTGACATTTTTATCACATGAAAATTGTATAAGGTTGAGTAAGCAACTTTCCATGTTTGTTTACTTTCTCCTTCAGCATGTGTGTCTGAAAACAAGATGCCTCTTCATAAAAAACAAATATCCACTGTTTGGTCATTGGTAATGGGAAAAGCTCTTCTTTACAGTACACTTTAAAAACTCTTTCACCATCTATTTTGGCTAGATGTCACTGAATCTTGTTCTTTGAATTTATTTGTTAAGTGACTGTATGTGTGCCGTGACTGTATGTGTGTTTTGTCTTTTTTTGCATGTGCCCCATGAATACCAAATCATATTTTTGTTTTACATCAAATTTGCTGAGTGACTTTTTTGTAAAATGGCAAGTTTATTCACAAAATGAGTATGATTTGATTTTTATCAAGTATGTATGTATAGTTTTGAAAATTTTGTTTCATTTTTTGTTTGGTGTCTGTGTATATTTGCCAGCTTTGCTGTCTTTTGTTATGTTTGCTCATCTTATGGTTTTAGTATAAAATTTGTATGCAGCAATTGTATTTAAGTAATATGCAGTAAATTGTTTCATAATAATTTACTTGAAATTAAACATTTCCTAACTCTCTGTAAGAAGTCTTTTTTTTTTTCAAATTTATATATGTACACAGTTGTGATCTATTTGCACTTACTAGTCTAATTAAAAAATGAATATTTACTTTTTGTGCTTATTTTATGATTTTTGAAAAACTTAACAAATAAAATTAAGTGAGAGGACAAGGCATATTTCTTATTTTAATTGTTCAGAATTTTTATTGAGTTCAGTTGCCTAAAAGCAGTGGTAAACTAAGTACCAGTGAAAACTGAGTTATGACATTGTTAAGGTCTGTTATTATTAGCATCAAGTAATTTCCCACCCAGAAATTACCTTAAATCTTTCGATGACTTTACTTCTGATTGTTTCATAAGTATCTGTTTAATCATTACAAATGATAACTTTGGGCTGAACACTTAGACATCTACAGTGATTAGATAGAAGGTACATTTTATTGGCAGCAAACTCAAGTCTTTCTACATTTGTTTAAGGCTATAGTTACTGTATGAAATACATGTATGAACACAGTACAGATAAATAAACATGGGAACATTTTTCAAATGTACAAATTTAATTAAAGTATATTGTACACATGTATATAAATATTGTTATTATTATTCATTGACTACTGATATGTAAAAATTCTTTTAAGATGTAATTTTTGTCATTGCGTACTTGTAATATTTAAGAAATTTTATGATTTAATCAATTGCATTTATAAATTTAACGCAGTTCTTAAGAATGTAATTTAATGTTTTTTCTGTCTTTGTTAAAATTATCATTTTAATATTATAATGTAGCAATCAACGTTAGATTTGAATAAATAGTTTTAAAATATTTGTTGTATTTTATGGCTTGGAGGTAGATATTGTCAATGAAAATAATGATCAATTATGAAGGGGTGTTCAACAGTTGTTTTTGGGGTGCCTTTTAAATTAGAATAAAATATATCCTAGCCATATGTTATTTTATAGCAGTACTGTTTTGAAAATGATGTAAAGTAAATGCAGTATTAGTGACCAAGTCCGGATGACCTTTTGCTTCCAAGAGTGCTTTATTTTACAGTTAATCCCACTGATTTGGCCAAAGATTATAACAAAAATTTCAAAGATAATAACTAAAGCCTCTGGAGAGAAGTTTGATACATAATTAACCATTAGTTTGTTAATAGATCACTATCAAAATGTATTTTTTTTTGTACCAAGTCCCCTACCAATACCAGGCAGGTAATTAAATAGTTATTATGCACCACCAAAATCTGATCGATTTTTACTCGGTCCACTCGACAGTGTCTATAATTTTCATCTAAGTCTCTCCTGTTAGTTCTTGCATAATGTTGCTAATAGATGGCTTGCTTGTATATGTCAATAAACTCGGATTTTTTTCTTTTTTTTTTCTTATGGAGCACATTTGGGTTAACGTGTGTATACATGTGTGATATTGAAATACTATCAAAATAACATTTAACACAAATACTACAGCCCATGAATAGCGCCCGCAAATATCTAAGTGTTATAGCGGCTTTGCAGCATCTTTCTCTTTATTTTTGACATTACCCCCTCCGTTGTACGTAAATCAAACCCGACACTAAAGAATTCCACGACACTCGTATGACTATGAAATGCACAGGGATAGCTTGTATTAGTAAACTGATCAACGTTCAATCAATGAACGTATAACATATTACCTTGAGAATATGAACATCTTAGTGGATGAGCAAAACGGATTTAGAGGAAACCAATCATGCGAGGATCACATACCTGTATTTACTCTAAATAACCTTATAAAAACAGCAACAGACTCTTCTTAAATTTTAAAGACTTAAAAATACTGTGATTTCATTGACAGAGATTTAAATTGTATAAACTGGTTTTACAAAACATTGACATTAAATTGTTCAATTCGGTATTTACCGAAATTCAGAATCTTGCGTGCGATTAAATAGAAAACAATTAACTTCGTTGTTAAACTATATATAAAACAGGAGTGTTGCAAACGAGTGCCTATCAACACGGACAAGTAAAAGTGCATGCATTTCAGGAAGACGAATAAAGAATCGCACCTTACATTCACAATAAGAGAGAATAAACTAGAAACTATGAAGCAGTATAAATACTTGGGCGTTACTTTTCACTACCGACAACTTAGCATTACAGGCAGAATCATTAGCAAAAAGCACTGGACGTGCACTTGCAAAAATTATATCAAGGATTCTCTCTTATAAAACACTTGTATTATCTAGGAGAAAATGTATAATTTTAAAATACGTTGCAACCGTTCTGGACTATATACTTCGGGAGTCTGGGGATTCTCATGGTGAAAGCACTCAATACAACTCTGATTCTCTCCGGGACACGGACTGGTCACAATGTCAGTACGGTAGATGATTAAATATGGTGCGATTCTAGAACAAAGTGCCATCCTTTAAGCTAACTCGTCTCACGAGACGTGTGTTTGATGTGTCCTGCCAGGAGGGTCTCGTGGGGGAGGGGGTTTAGTAATGACAGTTCACGGGAAATACAATCATCAAATCACAAATTGCAGTAAATAAAACTAAACATTCGTATATCACTTATAGTGCGCATCGAAAATCCTGAAAATCAGGAATCACACCAGGAATAATAACAGCGTTTCACGAATGGCAGGGCATAAAAAGGCACATTTACGACTCACGGGAATGGGTGCTTCACGTAGATGCTAAATATAATGAATGTTTTACGCATCTTGGGAAATAAAAAGTGGCTTTCACGGGTAACGAATATTTCCAATGGGACCCTCTACCAACGATGTGTAAAGAAGTGGCGCGATTATTATTTATGTAATTGAATGTTAATCTATTATTACTTTTGCCATTGTTATTTTCTATTTTTATAAGGTGTTGTCCTTGAGAAACCTGCTATCTTATTAACAAATTGTTCCATAATAGGGCCGGGGGTATACTCTTATCACCATAATAAAACAGTATTCTATTCTAGTTGTGCTTACTCTTTGTATACAGTAATTTGAACAACGACTAGAATAAACCAGTTAGCATAAAATTACAAAACGCTAAATATACATGTACAAACCTTTTGGCACCACAAATATCTAGTAAAAGATTTACATTTCTTGAGCAATATGCAGCAGCACGTTTTAACTGCGTTGTGCTGATTATGACTATTCATCTATTCATTTCGGATTAAGATCTCACATAGGAATCCATAGGCACGTAGAGATGGTTTGTATATATACATTACCTTGACGGAAAAAAGTTTGGGGAAAATTCGCACCATGTCTAACACAATACTGCTCCTTTGATTTTTTTGGAGTTCATTAATTCTACCAGTGAAATGTGAAAGCTGACACTAGGTACTTGATATTATACATGATGGCTGAGAGAGGTGATTTTTTTTTTTTTTTTTTTTTTTTTTTGCCGTTTTAGCAAACCCGAATTACCTTCCCGGGGTTGGAATCGATAAAGGTGCCCTAACACATGACGAAGACCAATGCCTAAATCGAGGCCTCTGTACGGAGGGTGGTCAACTATACATTATTACGTAAACCAGGCGAGCACTTTGCTGAGAGGTATTCGGATAGGACCAAGGTCAGTTGGAAAAGAAGGAAGCCTAGAATTTCCACATGTAGGCCGAAATTCTGGCACTGAAACTGCAGCAATCTGTTGTGAGTACCGCAGAGATCATATAATATAACACTGCCCATTATGTGTAAACAATATTTTCCTAAAACAGCACATATTTCAAAGAAGCTGTATTGACCACGAGGTTATGTAACTGACGTGAACATCGCTTTCTCTAAGATGTCCAAAATGAGCTTGAAGTAAAATATCTTATTTTCTGTTATTTTTCCAGAGGAAACGCTTTTGCTAATAAAAAAGAAATAGCATTCCAGCTGTCTGCAGTCTGATTGCGTTATTCCGTCCCAAACAAAGCAAGACAACTGGGCAGGTAACTACATTCAATAATCATTATGGGTGTCCTTTTATTCCTAACGAAAGCGGTTTGTTTTTCAAAATATCAGAGTATCCCCTGCTTATTAGTAAACTGACAACAAGCAAATATTTTATAGAAAATTAGCCGCTACCAGGAAAGCAAACGGATATTTGCTAGGCTACATTCCGACCTTGATATTTCAATCTAGATTAAAAACTGACAAAACGAGTTGAAACCAAACAATTTCCCCTTCCAGGTGCTCTAGAAACGGCTACATTGTCCTCGACAAGTGTTTTATATCATCCTTCAGAACCGAAACAATGTTTATATTTATATAACCCCGGCCCAGCATTTCACAAAAAACCAAAATGATTATTTCATCAAATCTATAGATCCTCTGACAATTGTTTGCATATATCAATTTAATTCCGCAAATTATATTAGAATTCATGCCCTGGTTATTATTATTATTATTATTATTATTATTATTATTATTATTATGTATAACATCAGTTCTTATGTGTACAGAACAGTATGATAGTTAGGCCTGTTTACTGTTTGATGGTAAAATGGTTTTTCATTTACTTTCAGTGCCTCTTAACTACCGTTTATGAGGAGATTGGACGCACTCCCAGCAAAGACATCAGATTCGTGTTCGCCAGCGCCCGCACCCATGTCAACGTTGTCATGCGTGCCGAAGTTTGTCGTATAGTCAACTTGCAGGGTTGACATTTGATTAGGCTTAAATGTATAGTTTGCTTTGGGTTGTTATATTCTGTATCAAAACGTGTATCGAATAAAGTACAGCGTGTAACGAGCGTTTTATCCATGAAACTTCTGATAAAAATGGACTAAATCCAAGCGTCAACCCTGCACGTCACTGGTTTAACACTTAAGATATGTTACTAGGTAGTAGTACAACGATATTTTTGTTACTTGTCCATGTTTCATTGTTTATACCCGCCAGTTGTCGAACATAAATAGCCAATTCTATTTAAAAGGAAATAATGTTGTTAAAAAGTGCCTTAAGTGATGTATGAAAACAAAAATGATAAAGTTGTAAAATTATTACCAAGCGGTGTCTAGGTAGAGCACTGTGCAATGCAAGCAGAACCGGTGCCTGCTTGGTTGTCAAATGATGCGTGTGGGCAAATTACACTTCGCTGTGCACTTGAACAAATTTTTTAAATTTATTTTAGATTAAATTCAAATTATTATTTTAATGAAGTTAACTTTTGAAAAGAAAAACGTTTGTCGCATCTCCATTACTTAAAATGAGAATAGAAAAAATTCGAGATATAGAAATGGTGGTCATTTGAAGAAAACGAGATGTAAATCTTAATTAAATTGTTAACGCTGCAATCCATTTATTATAAATCTTCAGAAGTAAAAGCATTGGTGACCTGCAAATTTGCTCGTGTTATTGCAGAAGTGCCCACACGTATCACATCAATCTTTCTGTTTGTAACTGTGACGCATTCTAAGAGTAAACTTTCTTTGGTTCCCGGTGTTTGGATCTATGTGTCTGACAGTGACAGATATATTCAGTGCTGGGAGGGGATCAAACTATTTATTTTACGAAAATCAAACCAGTGGGTAGGGGAAGATTTTTTAAAATAGATATTTGTTATTACAGTAAGAAAATACATTGTCAACGTGATAAGTAGCCTAAAGGTTCCTATTTGGACTGCCAAAATTTCCTAGCATTGAGTCTATTTGTGCCTTGCCCATATCACAGAGCAGGAATGTTTCATCTTCACTAAGGAAAAACAGTGGGTCATAGAAAGCGACAGTGTTTTAATTCGAACTCTTTTGTCCATTAAAAAGTATACGTGGGACTGGCTTTTTATCATCCATCACCTTTTACATTCTAAAATTTCGAAAAGTTACCTATGAAATTCATATTGTCAATATTATTGATTACATTAGCTACAGCAATGCTCTTTTGGGGGCGTAATAGGTATTTCACATTGACCAAATGAGGTTTTGTAGACGTCAACTTTTGTCAATGCTCTCCGCATAAAATAAGAAACAATTCAACAGAATTTTTAAAGTTTGTTACTTAAACTTATCAGTGTTTTAGTTTGATTGAGGTTGAACCTGGTGCTTTTTAAAAACTTTATTATGGAGGGCACCGAGTGGCGGTGGAGATCACACGTTCTGATCAGATGCCAGTCCTGCAGCACGTGCTAGTGGGTTATTTTTGCTATGTTCTTCTTGATCACTAAACATCGGAGACCAGATTGGAGTTTATAGGCATTTGCTTAATGTTCTAAATTGTTAGAATTAAAATGATTTTGGTGTTACCTTTTGAAATTTGTTTGCATATTATTCTTAGAAATGACTGTGACTGGGATAAGGTTGTAAACTGACCATGTCTTTATGTTGTTCTTGATTCGCACGACGCGCAAAACTATTCACTCAAAATTGTGTTATCAAGTACCTGTTTTAAGATTTAATGTGAAGAAAACAAATTGACGCAAGACATGAGCTACATTTATCCATGAGTAACTTGGCCAGTCGCACAAAATGAATAAATTTGGGAAACCTTTGTGTTTTTTTTGTGCGATCATCAGCATTGAGACATGTCACAAGGTATCAAGTAAGCGCATGCTTATTATATCTGGGGTGGCAATTACATCAGAAAGGATGCATTTTGATTTTTTAATATCGTTAATACCACCGAATTTAGAGAATATGTCCCTGGGTAAAATTTACGATAGTTTCTAAGACGTAAAACTTAGGTCAACTTAGAACAAATATGTAAAATAGAATGCTTTTAACATTCCGATTTGTAAATTGGTTCTGTGCAAAATCATACAAACTTTATGTATAGTGTAGCATTCCTAAGCCTCTTTTTTTTCTATTAAAACTGTTAATTTTTTGAGCTGCTTTTTTTCAATCAAAACTGTTATATTTTTGAGCTGCTATATTCATAATGCTTAGACTTTTCGAAATGTCTTACATGGGTATAGTGGAACTTTTTTGTGTTTCAGCTCGCTTTAAATTTTGGCGATTTTTTGTGAAAGAAAAAATTCTTTTTATTAAGAGAAAATGTAATCGCGATTTTCTAACATCTTTTTCTTATGAAATTGCTTTATTTCATTTCAATTGTAAAATAAACATGAATGTTATACCTTATCTCAAGATATGTAAGCTGTCTACACCTGAACTGTCTAGCATCGTGTTCTGCAGTTTCCCTCGAACCCTTGTTCTCCCGCTTTTTGCTGTTCTAGTCAGCCGTCCTACCTGCTGAGCTATTGACTCAACTTGTCTCTAGTCACTCTTATCATCTTCTTGTAGTAATTCAAATTGCTTATTTGGAATTTTTTGGCAAAAGGTAATTTGCTGGGACCTAGAAACGCCAGGAATCGAACTCGGGACCTTCTGTGTCTGAGCCAAGCGCGCTACCTACTCCTCTAAGTGTTCCCACCCACCCTCCCCGGGTAGACTTTCCTCTTATAGTAACCAACAGTAAATTATAAAAGTCCCTCTAGTTAATTTTCTAGTACAGAAGCCAAGAATCGAACCCCAACCCCGGGTCACCACTGAGTCCTACAACATTAAATAAAAATACTAAGACAGTTTGCATATTTGAGAAGTTTTTATTTAGTGCAAAACAAATATCCATTACAAGTTTGTATTCGTTCGTTTTTTAAGAACATCTGCCTGTAAAACTACATTTTATTAAATCTTTTCATCACTACAAGTTTAAAGGTTCGGGTATGTAAAACAAATTTGTGATATCTTTATTGGCACTCACTTAAAGTTGCAAAAACAAAGTTTTATCTATTGGGTTTGACAAATAAACTATCAACTAAACAACTCGTCTTATGTCAGATATTATTGATCATGATGATACAAAGCAAAATGTTTCAAGAGTTTCATTTTAAAAACAGTGGTGGATCCAGTGTTCCTTCCCCGGAAGGAGGAATCACCCATTGTGGATTTACATAACCAAGCCCGAAATGACTCCAAATTTCCCAAATGTCAACATCTGACTCCATAAATTAAATGTCCTTGATCCACCAGTGTTTTTGTCTCTCAGTAATTGTTAAGAATCATGGGAATTAATTCAGTAAATTAAATTTTCAAATTAACGCGATGTTATATTGGGGAATGCATAGTAGTGAGAAATCGTTTGTAAAAATAACTAGCTATTAACGAACGTTATTCTAGAATGGTAAATACACTTTTTCAAAAATTCTCTTACAAAATAAATAATCATTAAAAAACCTAAACAAAGTAAAATTGTCAGCCCTGGGAAAAATCCGAGGGAAAGATCATGATATTTCTTACATGCCCAACATCCATTTTCTGTAAAGAAAATATTGCACATATGTAATAACTTCTTTGCAATTTTCCTAACATACATTGGTGTCAGATACGAGAAAATACACATTTGGCAGATACCTATACAGCAAAAGCTGCAGATTGTCAAAGAACAGCCTAATAGGGGGAAATATAACAAATTCCAGTCACATGGACGTCCTCTTTACCTATACACAGAACCTACATGTACATTTTTTTAACAAATTAATTAAACAAACACCGGTTATATTCTAAGTTCAACGTTCTACGAACTAAATTCTACTTCAGAAAATTATTCATATTATTCTTACATATCAAATATCAATATCAGAAAACATTACTGAGAAACTCGATAATGTGAGTACTTCACTAATACGCTACACTTATACAACTAAATAGCAGAAAGCGGTTCGTAAAATGACATTCATTTCTCAACAAGACAGCAAATATACGAATTTGAGGAAGAGATTTAGTGCTCTACGCGACAGTAAGTATTCAAATGATTGAAAATACGTTAAAGGTGAATGAACAGTATTGGACCTTTATATAGCAAACATTTCCCTAGTAACCTCGACACGTGTCCCGTTATCAACACGGTATACTGCAGGTAAAACAATTCACAGTATCACGATCTTTGTAGTTTGGGATTCAAGTTTCTAGTCTGCGGTCATTTTCTTCATAAAAATTGAATGAATTTTACACTTGCCAGAAATTAAGAATTCGCAACCGGACGAACAGACCGTAGCTTTCTTAACGGTTTTAGGTAGAAATCAAATTGGTGGTTAATGTATATTGGTGATAATTTTGATTTGGGCCTTAAACGACAGAAAGGTTTTGAATATTTTGCGAATTTAATTGGCATTTATAGAGCTAAACATCAAGTTACTTGCTGTCTTGCTGAAAAATACCACAAATAGTACCATTTCACAAATGTCACGGTTGCAAACTTGAAATTATCGTAAGTATACAAGGTTTCAAGACACAGTAGATTATTGAAATAAAGCAAGCAAGTGTTTGTAGCTGGTTACCAAGCATTCCTAAACATGACCTATTTCAAATGCTTTTTTTGTAAAAGATTTCAAAGTTCGTGATGACAATTTGATTACAAACCATGTGAAAATACCACTGGACTGTTTTTTCATGAGCAGCGTCATATTAAAAATGATCATCAATCGAATATCCGTTTCAAACAGCATATCGTGCTTTCAGTTTGACCCTGTGAACGCCTTGCTCTTGCAATCCGTCAGGCAGAAATCACTAGAATGGCCACTTTTAAGCAGGCGTAAAGAATACTTTCACATATGGAAACAAACAAACAAAAAGATAAATAAATAAATTTCCATATTCCAAACTAAACGTTAAATCACCATTTTCTGCTATTTTAAAGAATACCAAGAACAGAAGAATACTTCAAATACTAAGATGGCGAGCTTGTAAGTATTATTAGATGTAGAATATGTTAAAAGGCACAAGGACCGCATATCTCCCTCAATCAACATATAGCACGTCTTGTAACTGATAACAACGCAGTCTTAAATATGTCCCTATTTCCAGTATTTAATTTTTAATAGGATGAAAATTACCATTGGACTAATGTATTTTAAATGAACAGTCTGATATTTACAGTCGGTATCAATGAAAAGTATCGAAAATATGATCATAATCCGTCTCAAAAAGCATTCTATCTATTTATTCGTCGCCTATGCATTGTCAAGAAGAAATACATTTTAGTCTTCAACTTGGAGGAAATGGAAGTAAGTTACATTACCTATATTACGTTCGACTACGAAGCACTCACTAAATATCAATATGCCAATGCCGACATGTGAAGGATTTTCATGGGCCATTTCACAGAATTTCCCCCTTCTTTCTCCTATTTCTCGTGTAACATTTTGCTGCCATTACTACTACTACTACAACTACTGCTACTGCTGATATTTCGACGAACCAAATTCAAAAACAGAACATTATATATTTAGAAGAAGAAGTTATGGAGGAAGGAAATATTGTGGAATGACCAATACCAGTTTAAAGCATGCAAGTGTCAAACTGCACTAAAAACTACTCACAAATAAGCTTTCACAAAATGCCTAATATATCTTATAACTTGATCTTGAATCGGTTGAAACTAAAATATCGGTATACTTAATATCCAGACGGCCTTGCATCAAGCCCCTGCTCACTAAAAGTTGAAGAAGTGACATCTCTTTCTTGACGAGAGATTCAATACCATTCATGGGGGGCGGGGGCGGGGGCAGGCAGGATGAAGTGGGGGACGTAAATCTTTTATTTAACACTCACCATTATCTGACGAATGAAACTTACGATTATATTTTACAATATCAGAAATACATAAGACGAACAAGTGTTCAAAATGTTTCAGTATATATATACCAGAAAAAATATATCCCAGCCCTGTACCCACCCCAAAATAAAAGTACATTATGTAGGTCACCGGTCACTGGTCCACTGAATGATTTTATCTGAGCAGTTTTTGCCATGTTTGACCAACCAGACCTCACCAAAGCGCCATTTGAAAGAAAAACAGAAATAGGCGTCTCTGCCCACCATTGAAATATTGTTTTATATCTTTAATTTTAGGGACCTGAAATGACCAGATAATTTTTTGTGAATGAACAATATTTCAACCTTATTACTGGATAGTGATGAATGAACTTCGATGCATGGACTTTGCGCATATACATCTATACTCCTCTCTCTCTCTCTGTGTGTGCGCGCGCGCGCGCGTGCTCAGTAATATGCCACAAGTCGTTTAGTTACACTAAACCATCTTTTAGTTTTTTTTTTCATTTTCATAACGTTAGACTACTCTGCTTTTGTAAATATCGTTTCGTTTTTGTCAGATCCATCGACGGTGACAGGCGGGCGTGCATCTAGGTAATTGGATGTTCCTTTTTCAATCTGATAGTTCTCCTAAAGTGACGAATAGAGCACGGTTTAATTTTTTTCGTTATACACAATTATTTCATAATACATGTAGAATTGGTGTCGAAACGTCAATGTCCGCATCGCGCTCATACGCCTTCAAAGAACCAATGGCGATGTAGCTTTTTCAATCTGATAGTTATCTTAAAGTGACGAATAGAGCACGGTTTAATTTTTTTCGTTATACACAATTATTTCATAATACATGTAGCATTGGGGTCGAAACGTCAATGTCCGCGTCGCGCTCATACGCCTTGAAAGAACCAATGGTGATTGGGTTTTATGCACAGCAAATGTCTTTCATTGCCAGATTTACACACTAGTATTTTGTTATCAAACGTCTCAGATAAACAGACAAGTACCCTAGGTATCGTGTATATTGACAGCAGCCCCCTATGAACTATCCTTCACGGTGAAATGTTAAAGCTCGGCGTTCAGGCTTCTTGTCAGGGTACGTTCGGCGCTGCAGTGTTATATTTTTCTGTTTTTTTTCTACTAAGAGGATAGCACAGCACCAACAGATATTCTGAAAATAGACGTTCGTAAGACAGGCGCTCTATTAATATCAGTGTTGCGTTTCAAGAGTTTGGTTTAAATATTACATGTAACTAACAAAATACATTTTCAAAGTCACTGTTTAATTCATGTATAATTATGTATACATTTACTAAATATATCTAAAAATGTCTCACACGCAAATGAGGGCGTCAATAAAAACGAATATTACAGTATGGGTTTTCTTTCTAATATTTAAGTTTTCAAACAGTGTGGCGTTTTTGCTTGCAAGGCCATAGGCTGATAAAATGCTTGTGGGAGGGGTGAACAGTCGTTCGTTTAACTTTTTAGGCCTACAAAAGTTGCAGCTTATTTAGAGGCCTATCTCCCGTGGTTTCTACCTTGACGTGGTCTTTTGGACTGGTAGAAAGGCACAAGTCAACACTATTAAGATCCCAAATGAGTATTTTTCAAAATGTACTTGGACAATTTGACACAACTTACTTCCTAATTAATTGACGAGATAATAATAATAATAATAACAAACTTCAGACATCACCCATGGCCTGGGTTTTGATGTTAAGTCAAATACCATTCTATCCACTTTAAAATCTATAATATACAAGTAATACTGCTGCATAATCGATGTATGGCAATACTGATAATATAAGGTTCTCATTGCAGTGTATTATTTATATAAAACGAAATATCTAACATTAATCTATATAAGGGATTTCCCACAAAAGTGAAAAGTGATCTTCAATTAGCAAACAAGATCCATTAAGGGCTATTCTCAATCACTATAACTTTAATACTCTTGCTTAAAAATGGACATTTTCATTGTCCACTCCAGAATGAGCTAATTGATGCTGTTTGCAGGTTTCTCTGTAGATAAATGTTTTCTCACAAAACCTGCAGGAGTATGGTCTCTCCCCCCTGTGAAGTCTCTCGTGACCAATACAGATAGCTTTTTCCATAAAAATCTTTTCACAATACTGGCATTTATAAGATTTGTGCCCAATGTGAATCCTCTTGTGGCGAATAAGTTCTTTCTTCTCGGCAAATCTTCTGAAGCAAAACTGACATTTCTGAGGCTTTTCAGATCCAAGTCCATGCTGCCGTTGGTGTGCATTCTTTCCCAAGGAGCTGATAAATTTCTTGCCGCAGTGCCGGCACTGGTACATGTATGGATCTTCTCCAGTGTGTGTCCTTTCATGTTCACTGTAGATATTGTATCTAGAATATCTCTCCCCATAGTGCTGGCACTTCAATGTGTTTTTCCCTTTATGTTCCGATTCATGAGTTTTCCAACTGGCTTTGTGTGGGAATGTTCTGTCACAGTACATGCAGTGATATCTGTAACTCAAGTGAATTTCTTCATGTCTTTTATAACGATCTGGAGACCAAAACTGCATAGGGCAATAGGAACAGATATAGAGGGTTCTTGGAGCATCACCTGCACATATAATTGTGTTGTTGGCATGAGTTTTATGATTATCCAACAGTGGCTTTCTTGGACTAATTTGAGCACTAACAGGATCCTTTTCTAAATTGGTGACATTCTGAGAATTTAATTTTTCTGTGATTGTTGATCCTGGGTTATCTGGAGTGAAAACAGAGTTCATAGATACTTTTAAATCTTGGCTTGTTTTGTCATTACCCTGGTGCATTTCATCCTTCACCTCTTGTTTAATGTGTTTTATGGAAATGTTAGAAAAATTCTCATTACCATCAAAAATGGTGTACAGGCCTTTGGTGTCCTGATTGTCTAGGCTATGAAAATTTCCCTCAACTGATATGTGCTGCTTACTGGTAACAGAACTATTTTTGTGGTCATTTGAAATTACATTAGGCCTGTACTGCCATCTTGTGTCCTGGATAACTCCATCAGTCTTGTCTGGCTTAGGCTGCCATCTGGTGTCCTGGATAACTCCATCAGTCTTGTCTGGCTTAGGCTGCCATCTGGTGTCCTGGAGAACTCCATAAGTCTGGTCTGTCTTAGGCTGCCATCTGGTGTCCTGGAGAACTCCATCAGACTGGTCTGGCTTAGGCTGCCATCTGGTGTCCTGGATAACTCCATCAGTCTGGTTTGGCTCAGGCTGTGTTCTGATGTCAGAAATGTGAAAACTAACGGGATAATCATCCGACTCATGCTGCCCTCTGGTGTTGGCAATGTCTGGACCAATGGAAACGTGTTGAACTGACTCATGCTGCTTTTCTGTGTCCAACCTTACAAAAATAAATAAATGAATAAAGATAACTGCTGAAAAAATAATAGAAATGAATAAAGTCACTTAATAGCATTACTATGCTGTGTATTGTTGGGTTGCTGTAATGACAAATCTGAAACAATTTAATAAATAATGTTGTGGAGTATGAGTATGTTGTGCTATGCAGTTCTGGACTTCCAATACAAAATGAATAAGAAAAATGCCCTTACAGAAATGGACTGAAGTCTTCATAGCCATCATCATTTCCAAGTATTTTTTTCATACATGGTTTAGAAAGAAGATCATTGTATTCGTAATATCTAAAAAGATAAGGAAGAAATACTGTTAAGCGACAAGTTAAGGGTAACAAAAATGAAAAAGAAAAAAAAAAAAAAACTCATAGAAATTATAAATTATACATCATCCACACACAAACTAAGTCCACATGCCAGAACTCCCACCAAGACCTGCAACATCCTCCAACCTTGAGTGACATATAGTGGAGGTCATGTGATCAAGGCTCTTTGGGGAACTGTTGAAATAATGCAGTATGGGTAGAAAAGATGTTGTCTCTTTAAAAACGAGTTTCTTTTTTATTTACATGTAATTTGTAGATGTATATTAAAGATGGCCGACTACTCACATGTCTATCAGCAGCTTTGCCAGCCTTTCACTGGTGCCATATTGTAGTTCGTCTTTTAAAATTTTCCATCTCCCTGTTTGTTGTCCAATATTAATAAAATTAGGAGGTAAAACAAGTTGAAGAACATCATCATGGTGGTTGTTTCTTCCCATTCTCTTTTTTTCTTCTCTAAGTTCTCTGTCCAGGTCTAGGCTCCAAGGATGCTGGGGGAAATACTTGCTGCCTTCCTTGAAACTGGTTTGCCTTTTGGGTAAATATTGCCCATTGTTTGGCTTGATATATTTTGATTGCCACACTTATTTGAAGGACCAAAAAGAGAAAAGATCTGAGTCAGAAAATATTCCAGATATAATAATATTTATCACAAATAACAGATATGAAAAAAAAAACACTTTTAAGAATCCGAGTTGACATTAATAATTTATCTTTTTGCAACTGTGTAAATGCATGGGATTTACCCACCAAAATGAATTTCTCTTGGGGGAAAATGCTATTTTCCCTACTCACATATCATTGCTCAACCTTTCCCTTGTATTAGACTTTTTCTTCAATTTTTTTATTTTTAAATAAGTTTTATATAGTTGACGCATGCTTTAGATGGCCTTAACTGGGTTTGGCACATATTTAAATTCATAACACAAAAAATGACAGTGTTTTGTCCCTGTGCCGTGACATTGTGAGTCTTAATAGTTCCAGACTAGGCTTTTATTTAATGGGATTTATCATCTTTCTGATCTGAATTAGAAAAATTTTTAATAAAAATTAAAACTTTTCAGAATACAAAAATGGCTGTGTTGAATTTTCAAACACATGGAGATAACTTTAAAATATCACTTCAAGGTAACAATAAACTATAATAAGAAAATTTAAACATGATAATGTGTATTAACTACTCACCACCTTGAATATGACTGTCCTCAGACACAGACTGTGACATGCTTCGTAAACTACTTAGTGGTATTTCATCTTCACTATCACTGCTAGATACCACTTGTTTCCTTCTACTACCTAATATGTAAAATAACAGCCTTCCATGATGATTGACAGAATTAGTTTGTTTACAATATTGCTGATTTTTCATCAGATTTTTCATGGTTCCAAGGAATTGAACTTACTGAAGTTTTAGCGATATATAGTTATCACTTGGAACGCAATCAGAACAGATGGTCTGTCAACTAGCTGATCTGAAGACTAAATATGGCAGACCCCACTCAAAAAGTAATGATGTTATTTACCGAATGGTCTCCCTGCCTCCACACATACCGTTGCTGCAGAGGCCTAGCAAATAAGCCTTGTAGCTGAGATTAAATGCATTTAACTGCACATCTGCAGATCATCTGTCTGATTGTACTCTTACTTATAAACAAAAATTATTTATATAACTGACAATAACCAAGTGAAATAACAAATATTGCAATGAGTGAATAATGTGAATGTAAACTTATGTGACAAACTGGATACTCACCATTTTGTTGATGAACTTCTGGGTTTATAGAGGGCACACTTATCAACTTGCTTAAGGGAATGTCATCCTCTGAATCACATCTCCTGGCCTTCACTGATAAGAAATGTACAGATATAACAACTGAATCACACAGTTAATATGCAAGGAATATTACTATTTACCACATTAAGTTTCTTTAGTAGCATTCAAAAATAAAAGACACTGGTAACTAAGCACTGCATACTAGGTTGAATTAAAAATAAAAAATTTGAAATACCATATTTCTTTGCTCCTGCCTTCTTGGCAATATAACCAATCTTCTTTCTCTTTTTATTTGGCATCTGAGTAATAATAAATGTATGATATTAAATCAAGGATTCTAACATTTGCAGCCACAGATATCAAATAAAACCAATACTTTTCTCAGGGCAGGGCTAGACACTAACTTTTATGTAACATATATTTGACCTGGCCGATTTTCAATCTAACCTGTCCAACAAAACCAATAATTTTTTTCTATTCATACCACTGAACTTAGTAAAAAAATAAGTCATAAGTTTGCTCAGACTTTGTTGTGCGACTGCATGTGTTTTTTGCCAAAAGTAGGTCACTCTTTTCAGTACCGTCTAGGAAAAGACAAAAAAAAAAAATGTTAGTATGTAACAAAAAATGATTTTTTCTCCAAATTTCTCATAAAACATAACCTGCCCGTTGGACAGACAACCCTGAAACTTCACCTGTCTGAGCTGAATTTTTACCTGTCCCGCGGACAGGGGGACAGGCGCTAATGTCCAGCCCTGCAGGGTAAAATTAATAAGAAATCATTTAATGACTGTAATGCTGATACTATACAAACATGTATGTGAGAGTCAACAATAAATAACTTAAAAAGCCTATCAATATACAATGATTGTAAGTATTAACAATCACAAGGGAAATTAATTTTATGGAAAATAATTTTAACAATGATTACAGTTCTCATTTGGTGAGTTATTTGATGCAGAAACTCAATGTACTGAGAATGGAGCAATCTTTTTTGAGCCCTGATATTCACCCTACTGAGAACATTGGCATATACTCGAGTGTGCATTGCAGAGGAAAACTAACATCCTTACATCCCGGACACACTTGCCCAAGCTCTTCAGAAATATCCAACAAAACAGATGTGTTACATTTGTTGGGGGCAATCTGTAGTATGTGATAGTCACTGTGCTGACAAAAATGAAACAAAAATTGACTAAATGCTTAACCTTCATTACAGATTCCTTATTTGCTAGGAATCAGATGTGGTCATTAGTATCTCTAGGGGACTATTCAGAATGAGAAGAGTCGAGTGTTAGCTGGTCCACAGCCTAAATATGGTGCACCCACATGAAAGAAAGACTGCTTAATAATGTAATGGTCTCTCTGCCTCCCCACGCATTGTCCCTCGACCAGTCAAATTGAGATGCAGGGATGACGTGTGGGGAGGCGTGAAAGAGGCGGAGAGACCATTACAGGATTAAGTGGCCTTCCTTTCTTCTAGGTCTGCCATATTTAGGATGTGCACCAGCTAGCACTCAGCTCTTCTCATATGTTCTGAATGGTCCCCTATAGGTAATCAGGAAAACATTTGTTTGGGTGCATAAGTCACCAGCAAGAATTAAGTACACTGAATATGAGTGGAAAATTACATCAGTGCACTTGTTTTGAAAAGGTGAAATACATGTATTGGAAATAAAGGAAAAAAAATCTGCTTTTCCTACATGTAAACCACTTCCATACCCACAAAACTTACCAGGGCGTACATAATTTTCTATGTATGTTTGTCATTTCTGTAGTAAATGTCCAAGCTAGGCTACTGAAGTACTGGCATAGTGAGTGGAAACCATAATAGTCCATCACCATCAATTAAAATTTACTAAAAAAATCAGCTTAATCCTAGAACATGTTGCTATGGCAACAAAATTTACGTAGGTTTCAATCACTTTTCGACAATCTTGCTAGTCCCAAGATTCATTGCTTCCAATGTTCCCTATAGAACCCAGATAGCAAAGAGTGGTCGCGCCAACGTCGGCCCGACGACTTTGCCTCCGTCGGGCCAACGTTGGCAGACGACGTCGGTTCTAAGTCGGCGTGTCCGGCGGCCCGCCGTTGGCCCACCGGTGGTCTGCCACCTTTTTGCCAACGTCGCACCGACGCTGGGCCGACGTCATTATGGATAAACGGCGGTCAGCCGCTGTCATGCCGACAATTTGTCAACTTCGCGCCAACGTCGGGCCAACGTCGTTATGAGCTATATTACTATCGGCGGTTAGCCGCTGTTATGCCGACCTTTTGCCGACGTCGCGCCAACGTTATTATCGATAACCGGCGGTCAGCCACTATAATGCCGACCTTTTGCCGACGTCGCGCCAACGTTGGGCCAATGTCGTTATGAGCTATTACTATCGGCGGTTAGCCGCTGTTATGCCAACGGTGCCACCTTCTTGCCAACTTCGCGCCAACGTAGTTAACCATCGTTTTACCACCGTTATGCAAATAATGCCGTTCTTTAATTAGCCAATGTTATTATGGACTCTCCATGGTCAGCCAGCTATGACTCAATTGGCGAACGTTGGCAATAGGGTAGCAGCGGCGTTTCTTCGTAATAACCCTCTCACTGAAGTGAAAAAGTCCCGTTGGCCTAAAAGATAATAATAATAACAACGTGAATCATGTTTTGTGAAGAAACATCTTTATAAATCTGAGTGAGTTAATAACGATAATTCAATTAGTTATTGAAAATAAATATTATTACTGATGCATCTCTAAAGATCTACTTTACAGATGTCATATATAATCCAAGCTTTCGGTCCCTAGGCCTTCTTCAGAGACATTAAAAAAATGGTGAAGAAAAACTCCTGGGGTATGTGGCGTCGATGATGTGTTAAAGGCACGCGATGCTGCAAAAGCGTCCTAAACGCTAAACGTAACATATAAAAAATCAATATTCATTTAAGAAACTATTGTCCCTACTGAGTCCATTATTCAGGGTGTTTAGTGTTCTAATACATTTCTGTACGACGATCCGTCTTTGCCTAGTGTCGTTTCCTTTTAAGACGGTGACGTGATGTCTTTAGCTGAGTGTTGTGTTGTCCCACAGGCACGAAGAGGTTTTTGTTGTTTATAGGGCAGCGGTGGTGTCTAATTCTGTCTTTTAATTTCTGCCTCGTTTCCCCGACGTACATTTGATGGCATTGTTAACATCATATCAAATAGATGACGCTCTGTGAGTCGCAAGATTTGCAGCATATCTTTGACTACGACACTACGCTGGAAAGAAGTGACTGTGGCCTTAATTCCCACACGGGACGAAGAGGAATGATGATGATGACTAAGATTCATCTGAGGAACTCTGCTGCGGCGCCTGGGCTGCTTCTCTCTCTGTGAAGAGAATAGAAAAAAAATTTAAAAACTCACACTTAATCTAATAAAACATACAAAATTCACCGTTAATATCATATGTTATTTCACTGATATGCAAAATAAAAAACGGCTAAGAAGACAACTGAAACCAAGCTTAAGGAATCTAGCATGATACTGATCCACGTTTCTCTAACTATTATTTTTTCTATTTGCGATGTGAAATGTTCTAAACTTTATGAGGTCAGGGACAGACAGGTTAGTTTTGTACGCTCCATTCTGGCCGCAACGAATCAACAATCCATGTTTCTCTATCGTATTATTGAACCGTTGGTTTCAGTTGTCTTCTAATGACTTATTTCCTAGTTCGCATCCAATCCACCCGCGCTTATTCGTAATGTTGCATATAAAAATGAAGTTGTTAATGTATACTTTGAAATGTAGACGAAATAATGTAATTATTTTCCAGGGAAGTGGTTACTCTGCTAAATATATTACCCTTCTTCTTCTCCAGCCTCCTCCTCCTACCCCCATCCCTGTCACTTACATGTATTTTAAGAAGAATAATGTACTAAATTCCAGAAGAGAGTCGCAGGCAAGAAGTAGGCTAAATTAATTTCTTAGTTGTTTACTACTTAATCCATTGATAGTGATGATATAAGTTAAACTACTGCATCTTACCATGGCAATGACACACTGAAGCACTTTAACTATATACACACATACCTTTCAAGTGTATTTTCTTGTGAGGATTGACTGCTCAACACAGGCGACAAATAGGTAGTAATGCATGATGGAAGACTATAAGAGAAATATGAGATACATATTAAGTGTGGCTTTGTAATGTGCACAAAATGTCTTGTCTAATTATGAGCCTAAACCAAAAAAGAAACATTATTATATCATACCCTGTGGGTATTTGACTAAACATCTTGAAAAAAATTCAATTTAAACTTGCCCCCCCCCCCCCTTCCTAAAAGAACCACCTCTGGATATTTTAGGTTAGCCTACTGAGGTCCATTTTTGAACAGAAAACCTGTGAAAATCTGAGTGGACATTATACCCCTTAATGCTAAACTCAGTTTGGAATGTATGCCATAAGGTTTATCCATTGTTAAACCCATGCTGACATTATAAGTTTACATGTTAGTATCATGCAGCCTTGCTATATACCCCTATTATATAAGCATTTCAAATTCAACTAGAGAAAATATAAACAATATATACTCCTAAGTACAAAAAAAAGTACTAGAACGTTGCTCATTCACATTTATAAATTGTCTATACATGAAATGTGGTAATTGAAATGTCTTTCAAAGCATAAAAGAATTTGAGCGGGAAAATCTTTTTGGCCGCCGGAAACCCAACGTCGCCCCGACGTTGGTTCAAAGGTGGCATGCAGCGCGCCAACTGCCTGCAGCTACGACTAACAAATTATTGACAGATTTGCTTGTTTTCGTTAATTCATCTACAACAAATAAATCTCCACCTATAGTACGAAAAACATAAACACTTTAAAGTAAATACTTACCTAACAATTTGGTGCAAAATACGGAAAATATGAAATAACCGTCAAGTGCACTTGCAACGATCTATGGCCGCTTAGTGTGGGTGACCTCGATTTGAAATTGGCCGCTTAGTGCAAATCGAGCACAGCTGGTGAGCCACCGTTATACCGACGTCGGGCCGACGGCGTGAAGCAGTCGTCGGCCCGACGTCGGGTCACCAGTAGTGGCCCGACGCACAGCTGATGAGCCACCGTTATACCGACGTCGGGCCGACGGCGTGAAGCAGTCGTCGGCCCGACGTCGGGTCACTGGTAGTGGCCCGACGTCGGCCCGACAACGACTGCCGACCGCGACCGTGCCGACCAATGCCGACGTCGGCCCGACCGCTCATTGCTATCTGGGAACCTCCGGACCAATGAACCCTTGATTAAAAAAACATGAGCAATTGAACCTTCGGACTATCAATCAAGACCCCCCCCCCCATTTACATGGGAACCTATCAGTACTAGTTTTTTCCAAATCCATGACTGTCACATGTACTGAACAACATGTGTTGGACATTTGGACAATGAATGCACTTCATCTGTGAAGTAAATTGAAACTATATACAAAAGCAATGAAATTTTCCATATGGTTTTATTGAAATAATTGAATCCAAATTAACATTGTATACATGGGCACCTATCATTTCTTAAATATGGAAGCATTGTCAACTGTGTATGTTTAGACATTAAGAAAAACCTAGCATGCAGAAATATCATAAGGACATACCCTTGAGGTGGTGTATTTCGTGAATTTCGTGGTATTTTGGTGTTTATAATTTAGTGACACGTACCATAACTTCACAAGACGATCTAGCTACGAACGTTAATTCAGAGGCCATGTAGTGACGTTTAGCCTTTTTAGTGTGCAGTAGTTTTTTTCTCCAGTATCTCAGAGTCCCAAGATACAAGGCTGGGGCCCCCAACTAACAATAACACGTACTGCATGTACACTGTATGCCCCACGTAGATATCTACTCCCAGTAGGCTGGTCGCCGAGGTCGGTCATCGTTTCATTGCAATATCAGCTGAAAAACAACAATTTTCCCAGTGCACCATTATAAAAAACAAAAGAATACTTACCCTAGTTTCAAACCGCGAGAGATGCGGCACAATATATCCGCGATTATACTGTGTTTGGATATATATCTATTCCGCCCTGAGCTAAATTCACCCCCAAGTATTGAAATAGGGTCACGTGTACTTCTATTCGTAAACAAACATGGCGGGCTCACGCAGAGGTACGAAGGGGGAAAGACATCTTTCTTGTGATATGCACACAGTAGAAGGTTGCAGAGAGACAGTAGACATAATCACACGTGTTCGCTGGGAAACTTTTAGGAACGCAGCTAAAGAATGGCTGAGACTTGGTGGCAGAGAAGCTGCTGCAATTCAATCAATTCGTGGAGATTTGGACAAGGAATTCGACGATTTGGAGCCCAAACCACGATGCCACTTCTCTTGTTACAGAAATATTACGAATAAAAAGAAATTGTCTCAGGCTACAAAAAGGGATGAGAAAGCTAAAAGAGAAGGCAAACATGCTGAAGAAGGTAAGATATCATATTCCATTATATTTTCAACTGAGCCCAGCTGATCTCCCATTTTTCTTATGAGATGGGCACTCTATAAGCATTTTAAAATCAGTTTAAAACAGTTTAAAATAAAAGCCCTCACGCTTGTCATGCCTATTACCAGAATCAATGTTATTATACACAATATACATTATTCCTGGGGGAAAATCCCAGTTTGCAAGACATAGAATATTGTTAAAAGTGAAGGCATGAATTAAAGCAAATTCTTTCACAGTCAATTCTACTTAAAACCCTGCTTTCTGGTGACTGGAAAATTGCATCATAATTTAACCTTTTTTGCAGTGAATTAACTTTTGTTTTTGATTCATGTAATTCAGGGCTTGATTCCTTGGTGATTCCAGTTGATTTTGGTGAGTACTCTTGACCCCAGTACTAGTTATATGTTTATGACAGTAGCTAGGAGAGATTCTTGTTGATATTGGTTAAATTTTTTTGACTGCATTCAGATTCAGACATATCATATACCAGCTGGGTTGATCCAACTATCACAAAGGAGATTCCTCAAGTATCTTCGGGGGCACAGAGTTGGACCAACCCAACTAGTATGAAAATGATGGATAAATCTGAATGCGGTCCAGTTAACGTTTATGATCGAGGCCTGCCCCTCTGTATATCCCATCAGTGAACAATCTAAATAGTGGAGTTCAAAAGACTTGGGTTTAACAAATGATTTTGTCCTGGGAAGATGGGCAGATGGAAGAGGATAATATATGCTTTTGCTGTTTTTTTTTATTGTTCAAATCTTTTATGTTGACTGTCCATGTTATTTTGGGTTTTCCTTAGACATATACACACTGTATGCTACTTACAAAACAATAAGCTACAATGTAATGATTACATGATTACCACTTTTAGGAATTGTTTCTTGTAACTACCCTTTAAAATATACTAGTTAGTAAGTAAATGGTATGTAATATGGTTGGTTACCATAGAAACCATCAGTCTGGGTAGATCACTCCAACTCTGCGTAGACTCTTTCTTAGTGCGATGCTGAACTAAATGACACTCCATTTTGTTTTCAACATAATAGTAAAATCACCAGCTTCTCTTTATTCTGCTAATTTAAACTGAAATCCAGGAAGAGGCATTTCATTCAGTTCAGTTGACTGCACTCAGCAAGAGTCCCTGTAGAGTTAGATTGATCTATATAGGCTGCTGGTGTCTATGGGAATGGGTCTTAATCATCAATTCTAAATAGATTTCATATTATAATTTAGAATACATATCCACTCATGCAGAGTCCAAAGCTAAAAAAGAAAATTGCACACAGGCAGGTGACCTTAATGTGACAGCGAGGCAATTCCTGGATGCTGAAAGCAGTTTAGCAGCAGCATTTGGTGGCCAATATAAAAGATGGACTGAATTGAGGAACCAGTTGAAGATTGGGCATGAAGATCTGGCAAAACTTCTTCTTGACAGGTGACTATAGTTTCAATACAGTAGAGCGAGTGTCTTGACTATTTGTTAACATTAAGTATAACTTAAATATTTAATATCATTTTTAATTATATTTAGGATAATAGATATAAAGTGAGAATAATGGTTATTATGATAATAATACTGATAGTACTAATGCATGATAATGATAACAAAAAATCATGGTATTCTGTATTGTGATAATGATATGGCAAATGCATGGCCATACTTACATGCACAACACAAGAAAAAGATCGGGACATGAAAAGCTAGAAAAGGTCAGTTGCAGGAAAATTGGGGAATATTAAAGCAAAATATATGTCCAGGTGATTAATATCATTGATCCATTGATAATAAATTATAATGATTTGTTTATGTTGGGGCATTCATTATATTGCAAAAAAAAAAAGAGTCATCAGTGTAGAGTGCCCACTTGGTGGACATGCACTTTTTAGCTTGATCGCTATTTGTATGAAATGGTGCAACTCTACAAAATACTATTAATAATGGTTGTAATAGCAGCATATGTGTGTGCTCCTGACCCTTGGTTTGTCCTCCCTCAGTTGGGGAAAATGGAAATGGGAAATGGAAATGGGAAAATGTCTTGGTTAAACTGATATATGGCTCTTATCATTCCAGCTACCATGTGTGTTCTTGCAGATGTGAAAGAGAAGATCTTGGTGTCAGAGAAGAGGATGAGTCACTTTTAGGTGATGTCACTGGTCAAGACATGGCTACCACCAGGGGGAAGCAGCAGTCAATCCAGAATAAAACAAAAGCACACAACCAGAATGTAAACATTGGTGTAGCTGATATTGCAGATAACAATTCTGATAATGAAGAATGTTTTGATGAGGATAAAGAGGACAACTGGCCAGTTCTCCATGCGGATGATGAGGATATAAAAAACAAACCGACGGGTACGAAAAGCATTTCTGCCAATGAGTTATGTGTGGAAAAGGATGATGAGAGAGAATCCAATGCTGGAAGGAGGACAAGTCTCCATGCAGATGTGAAGGGGGTATATATCTACATAAAAACCAAGAAGAATGAAAATGATGATGAGGTATACAATCCTGGTGAAAATGTCCCATTCCAAGTTGTTTCAAAGGATTCATTAAGGGAAAGTAAAAAAAACATACATGATGGGATACTAAACATAGAGGATATTATTAAGAAGATGAAACAAAATAAGAAAGATAAAGTTAAAGATAAGAAAAAGACTCAGCATTTCTGTCAATTCTGTGGAATTGTCTACAAATCATACAAGTCATGTGTTAAACATGAACAAAAACATATCAATCAAAATGTGTTCACTCGATTGAAAAAAACACCAACAGAAAAGCGAGACTTCATGTGTATGTATTGTGGTCATACATTTGCAACAAACTTGGCCTGTGAAGGGCACGAGAGAATTCATACAGGGGAAAGACCTTACAAATGTCAGTTCTGTGATAAGTCATTTTACATGGCTAGGAGTAAAGTGAGACATGAAAACATTCACACAAATGAAAAGGTTTACTTGTGTTACTTTTGTGGCAAGATATTTAATTCCAGGTCAAGTAAAGCAGAACATGAGACTATTCACACTGGAGAAAAACCATATAAGTGTCAGTTCTGCCAGAAAGCATTCAGAAATAGATGTGATGTGAAAGTCCATGAGAGGATTCACACAGGAGTAAAACCATACAAGTGTCAGTTTTGTGAAAAATCATTTAAGCAAAAGAATAAGCGCAAAAGCCACGAGCGAGTTCACACTGGAGAGAGACCATACAAGTGTCGGTACTGTGAAAAGGCCTTTTCACACAATGTCAACCGCAGACTGCATGAAAAAAAACACAGCTCACAGAACTTACTCTTAGCGTAGTTCTGAGACTTAGTTATTTTTTACTAACAGATCCATGTGTCTCTACATATAGCCATCACCTGCCTCTGTCAGCGTAGTTTTTTCCTGTTTTACATACGGGTAATAATAGAAAACATGGTGATAATAAAAACATCATCATCATATGACTAAATACAGTTTGAATTCAAAAACCAGCCTGATCAAATTATTGTTAACTGCGGACAGCAGGAAAGAACGCACAATTCAAAAATTCATTCTAAAAGTGGGTCTGAGGCTAAGTTGGTTTTTTATGGATACATCAGTGTTGGTTAATGTGTAGCCATCACCTGCCTCTGGAGGCACTGTCCTCTCCCTGTTTACCTTTCATCATAAACTTGACCAAAAAAACAACAACATTTTTTATTATTTTCAAACTTTCAGAAATGATTCATGTGATAAAATGCAGCTTGAGTTAATAAACAGACTGATCAGATCATTATTCTTAAAGTTATGATGTTATTTTGTGAAAATTTGATTTTTTTTACATATAGACAGTAAATGGAACTTCATTCTCAAGAGCTGTAAAAATTTTAGAGCTTTTATGAAAATATACCTTTTCAAACACCAGAAAAGAAGTTAAATCAAGTCAACTAAACAGTAAACACTGGCGGGCTTTGTCAATAATTTTGCCATTTGGTTTATTCAAAAAAATTGCACTATTGTGACATTTGACAGAGTTGCTTTGCATTTGTTACCTTTACATGTATATATCCTAGTATAAGTGTACCAAGTTGCAACTTGAGGTTTTTGTTGTGATTAAATACTCAGAGATTGGTTTTTGTGAATTGTTTTCATTAAACTTTACAGTTACAGAGTTCCAGACAAACCCCATCATCCCTGATATGTCCTTCATTGCGATAGCTGTGCTAAGTGATTCTGCGCTTTTTAAAAAATACGAGTGCACTATCGGAGACGAGTTGATTCCCGTGTCATCACTGACAAGGCTACAGTTCAGTTCAGTTCAGTGTATTCCTGAACTTCAGGAGGTAAGAAATAAATTATAAACACGTGATGTTTTAATTTCACAGGGAACATTGCTTAGCTTACGCTTTTTGCATAGTTATTCCCGAGGAAGACGTCCCAGAATGCAAGATCTGTAAAAAGACCAAAGTGAAGGGAAGCATTGCAAATTCTTTAATTCACAATCGATTCTACAAACCCCGCTTTCTGGTGATTGGAACATTGCGTCATAATTTTACCTTTTTGCAGTGGATGTGCTAACTGCTTGTCGCTTTATAAATATGTGCACTAAGTAGTATGTGATTCATGTGTAAAGAACGTATAACAATCAATCAGTTATGCAGAGTGCAATAACTGTTGCTGTCAGTTATTATGGCCAAGCTTCAGTATTAGTAATAATGTGTGATTTTGTCAATGAAAAAGGTGATCCAATTACAGCTTTGGGCCAAGCAACTCTTTGGTTTTCAATATCTTTTCTTTATTATTTATTGTTGTGACTGTTAGCAATGTCATTGCTTAAAAAACCTTGGCAATTCATTTATTTATATAGTTTTTTTTTAATGAAACATTATGCAATCCAAATATTTTGAGAGCAGAGGGTATTACTTGGGTGGAAATTTACTAAGATCTTATTCGTCAGAGCTTGAAGGTTTAACATAAAAAGATGAAATTAATTAAGTTAATTTCCAAATAATTTTATTTGAATAGATGAGACATTGATCAAAGTCACCATATAAATAATGATTTTAATTATTTTTAAAAATAAGAGAATTACAGGATTGAAGGATACAGCAAAAGTACCCAATTCTGCAATAAAGACAAAGTAGGCAAGAGTATTTTGTTGCTTTACAGTGAACTTTGTGATCACCATTGGTGTAAAGTTATATAATGAATTTGGCACAAATATGCTGACATCATGGTCATGGTCAACAGACATGCTTGCAAGAGGAGGAATCATTGTTTGTAACACTGTATTGGTTGTTTGTAACACTGTATTGGTTGTTTGTAACACTGTATTGGTTGTTTGTAACACTGCTGTTATTTGCATTGAAGAATACTGCAATTAATTTTTTATTTTCTTTGTGAGACCAAACACTTGCATATCTAGTGTGGAATGAGAGAGATGGACCAGTTTAAAGAAGATATCAGTAATTACAGTGAAGAAGAGGATGTCAAGCCAGTAGTGGACCCCATAGGTGTCCTAGAGGCCCAGGTAAGAGGCAGTCATGTAGGTGGAGTGCTCTGATCCAGCACTTCCTGGTGGTGTTTTCTAATCTTTTCACAGAGATAGCTCTTCGAATATATGTTTAGTTTTTGTTAATTCATTCATACCATTTCATTTAGCATTTTCATTTTGGTCATTCACTTATTTAGTCTTATAGTGTGATAAGCAAACTGTGAACTGTCATTTTATGTACTTAATAGTTATTGTTTGTACTCAAGAAATCTGCAACACTCTTAGTTAAATCACTTGCAATGTTGTATCGCAAATTTTATTAGTTTTATTAGTACATGTGACCTACTAGTAAATCCCTCTCCAAGTGACCGTTCCCAGTACTGTTGTATAACTCTCTTATTTTGTTATCATGTAGCCCAATATTTAGAGACAATGTCCTACAAACTAGTTTAATAATTGCACTTATTTTTTTCAAATTTGTTTTTCAAAATAGGTTGAAAAATGTTATGTTTTATTTCTCTGTTACATTTTCATTTAAGGAAACCATCCCAAACAACATTTGCGAAAGACCTGTGAAGAAACCGAGAAGAGGGAGGGCCAGTGTATTTACCCTAGAGGAGCAGAAGGAGAAGAAGAAAATAGCAAACAAGGAAAGACACAGGAGGACAATATTTCTTGGCAAACAGGTGGAAAGATGGGAAGCTTTGAAAGAGGAACTGCAACCCAAATCAAACGAACATCTGGCCAAACATCTCCTCGACACGTAAGAATTTTACACACCATCCCTGTAAGTTACAACTACTCATAATCCTTGTATTAATCAACCAGTTTAAACATGTGCAAGTTTTTTTGTCTAATAATTCTAATAAATTTCATATTTATTAATGTCATATTATTACAAACAACATATTGAGGATGTTGACTGGTGCTGCCTGAATTGTTGCTTGTCATGTTTTAGATACCACAAATATGTAAAACTTGTGTCCCAACAAAATACAGAGGCTGATTGCGCAGATGATTTGCTCAAGTAAGAAATGATTTTGCAAAGATATTAGTTTTCTAACAAGGGGTTTCAATGTTTCTTTCAGATGCAAATTTCTTTTGTTTTAACTCTGTTTTGAAGTACATGCACCATGTAAAACGTAAGGAAGTCATTAATTAGCTGGGGATATTGAACCAAAGTAAGATGTAATTTGTGAGATGGTAATGATATCTAGAATAATTTAGTGTTTGTTGTTTTTGTGTTTATAGTTCAAAACAGCCATCAAGGAGGAGAAAAAATGCATCACCCCGTAGACTGAATTCAGTTTCAAGTGTGCGCTCAGGAGGGGAGCAAGCCTCAGAACTTGACAACCCTAAAAGTCAAACCAAAGCAGAGGACAAATCATATGTATTTGGATCCAGTGATGAAAAACTCCCCATGGAAAACACTTCTGGAGCCTTTGTGAACCTTGGAGGAAAAACTGAAGGAAAAACAACAGAAATAAAAGGTGAAAAGGACAAAGAGGGGTTTAGCAGTTTAAATCAATGTCAGTCATTTGATGATGGTAAAGTTTCTGACTTGGAAGAATTTAACAATGATGACGCTGAGTTAGCTGATGATGATGATTCTGAGACATCAAGTGATGAAAGTGATAATGAACAAGATGATGATGATGATGATGATGTTTATGAACCTGGAGATGATGATTATGAACCAGGCACTTATAAATGTGAATTCTGTGGTAAACAAATTCCCAGGTCATCCTTTGCACGTCATAAAAAAACTCACAAGAATGATGGAAATCTTCAGTGCAAGGTTTGTGGATGTGATTTCACTACTAAAGAAGAGTTGAAGAATCATGAACATAAGAAAGAATTGGCACATGTTTGTCAGTTTTGTGGGAAATTATTTAAGCAGTACTTCATGTGTGTGAAACATGAAGGGGAACACAAACGAAGTGAAGTTGTAGAGAAAGAGGTAGAGAAACCCTTCACCTGTGAAACTTGTGGGAGGTGTTTCCAGCTCATCGGACATTTGCGACATCATCAGAGAAGTCACAGAGTTAAAGATTTATTCCAATGTCAGTATTGTATAAAAACGTATAAAAACAAGGATTGCTTGGTGGTGCATGAGAGGACGCACACTGGAGAGAATCCCTTTGTTTGCCAGCATTGTGGTAAGGGCTTTGCACAAAAAATTCGCTGTCAACAACATGAAAGGAGTCACACAGGAGAACGACCATATAAATGTCGATACTGTGAAAAGACATTTGCAACATTAAATGTTCGATATTTTCATGAAAAGACTCACAGTGGTGAAAAACCCCACCACTGCAAGATCTGCTTCAAGGGATTCACTCTTAAAAGACAATGTAGACGACATGAATTAATTCACACTGGAGAAAAACCTTTTAAGTGCGGTTATTGTGAGAAAACTTTTGTGCAAAAAGGTGCATGTGTCAGTCATGAGAGGGTTCACACAGGAGTTAAACCATACAAGTGTCGCTTCTGTGGCCAAGGCTTTTCACACAATGTGAGTCGTAAATCACATGAAAAAACACATACTGCAGCTGGTCAGATGGCGACCAAGGAGAAAGCTGCCCAAAGAAAACCATGCACAGCAACAGGGCAGACTGTGTCTGCTGAGTCCATGATGCAGGAAAATAATTGCACTCAAGTGGAAGAACTGCCATTGACTGAAGGAATGCCCCAGCAGCCTGGTCTGAGTGGACCTTCTGCTGGGCAGTTCATGACACTGGACAGAATGACACCTGGAAATACGCAACCTTCATTTGGACAACCAGGGTCAGTTGAACGTACAATGTATCAATATTACGGAATGTAAAAATTGATATTCGAAATAATTTAGACCAGTGAAAAAAAAAAAGTTGGAGGTACCCTGCTTATGTTCGCATCCCGTTTTATTTTTAACTTTCATAACTGAAATGATTTTGAATGCTTTTGAAGTAGGTATACTGATAACTTTGAAACAGTAGGGCAAGAAAATGAACAACATCAACAGTTGTGCAGGCATGTGCATGCTGACTTGAAACTAATGGAATGGAGGTTAGACTAGCTCATAATTGTCATTTCCACTGAACTACTAGATAATTTGAAGTGTTTGTAAACAAGAGTTGATTACTGAAGGGTTGAGTGGTGAACTAGTTTGGTAGTTAGGACAGTGTGAGCTAAAGCCGGTGTTTTAAGTTTCTTATTTGTTAAATGTTTGTATAAGACTTCCACCAGATCACCAGTTCTTGCATGGACAGTGTATTTAATGTATTCAGTAATTGAGAATATTCAGGTATTGAGAAAATCATTATCTTGTATACCTGTTTTTGAGTTCCAAATTTCTAATTTTTGAAGTTCATCAGAGCATTACTGGCCTCTGAATGGGAATCCTGTTACCTTGGTAATTTACATGTGAGCTATCACATTGTTTCTGTTTCAAGTAATAATCAATATCATGTTTACTACACATCTTGTCAATGTGTTTTACTTATGCAAGCCCTCATTCACTTGCCTAAGGATTGCCCTAGATACTCCACAGGGACTCTTACTGAATGCAATAAGATTTACAGACTGAGGCACCTTTGACATAAGAGGGTCATCTAAACGGCCAATTAATTTTGAATGGTCCAACAGTTGGAAGTAAGCTTGTGAAAGGAAGTTGGCCGCACTCAACCACTTCCCCATATCATTAGCACACTGGAGATCCAAATCAAATTAACTCAGAGAAAAATAATTTTAAAATGAATGTTCCTCAAACATCCTTTTTATTGGGTGGAACAGTTCAAAACAGCAGTCCATAACAGCACGTACAGAAAATTATCATTTGAATTATTTAGCCTAGGTAATCACAAATTTTATCATAATTTAATTTCCCTTATATAAAAATAACCTAGTTACATGATATTTTTGAGATAGCAATTTACCTTTAGAAAATGTACTGCACACATCAAATATTACAAGTTTTTATTTTTACTAGATGTTTTAATAAAGTTCAGTATCAGAGAACTAAATTTAATTATATAAAAAAAGTTGAAAACTTTTCATCTGAAACAATCCTGCCAGTGAAATACTAAGTGCAGATGACAAATACAGGATGCAATTTAAACCAAATGCCTGCAGACAACCAGGGCCACACTAAGGTCTGTTGGTTCAACACCAGTGTGGGATGTGAAGCATAATATGTTCAACAACTGTCACAGTGATATAATACTGAAATTTACAGTAAATATTAAAGAACACAAAGAACAATCTGGTGCTTTGGATATTTGAGTAAACCTTCTGCTCTAATGTTTTGATCACCAACAGCCAGAAAACCACCTACAAAAAGTCTTTCTTGATACACTGCTTATTATTAATAAATGTAAGTGTTGTACTGATTATTAATTCTAGTAATTTGAAAAAAAACTTGAAACTGAAAATTTCATTTTGAAAAATGCTACAATGAAATCATTTGTGAGATGAAAGAACAATAGTTTTAGGGAAATTTCTAAGAACAATGAACAATCAATCTTATTACATTTTAACAAAACTAAAATTGTGTGTCTCTAAAATAAACTTACAATGGTTTTGAAATACTTTTGCAGAGATTTTCCTCACTGTATGAACCTGTGCATGCTTTGTTTCATCGTTCATTTAAAAACAACATTAAAAAGCATTTAACAGTAAATCTTTCCAATAAACAAGAACCACATTTTTTCAAGCATGATTTCTGTTATGGTATCAACAGGTAGAATGGAACACTGCACCAACACGTTTTCCAGCTGCTGCCATACGGTTGTATTCCTTCACTGCCTCCTCGGTAGGCCGCACTATGACGTTGGCATGGTTGTTCTTCACATAGTCTACAGTAGTCTGGGGGACCTGCAGCACACTCTGCATACCTCGGCTGATCACAATGGTATCTGCACCTGGAACAAAGTGTACAATCAACAAACAATTAGATACATCATGTTATATCTGCACAATATTTTGTGCCACCAGACTGTAGTAAATATGTATTAAAATAACAGACATTTCACTTATTCCCTTAAAAACTATTTTTTCAAGATTATCGTTCTAATTATAGCATTAAAAATCATACTTTGTGACTTGAACTCAATTTACATCATACAAATTAAAAATAATATTTCCCCAAAACGGAATGTTGTTTTGGAAAACAAAAAATTCAGTTTTGTTTAAAGATGCATACAAAGTCAATTTTTTGTCACAAAAACCAACCAAATACCAGCATATAGTTTCAAGTAGTATTACTAAGAGAATTACCAAAAGGCATTGTTTAGTTTTACCTGAAAATGATGTTTGAACAGATTTTTCTGCTGGCATTCTTAGCTGTATGTCAATGGGGCAGGAGAGTAGGTCACGGAAGTAGGTTAAATTTACAACCATAAATTTAAAGAAAGGAGCAGTCTAAAGGTCTTTTATGGCTGATCGAGTGATCTATTAAGTTTATCCCTTGGCATGTCGAATTTATTTGAGTCATTTAAGAATCTAGTAGAAGTGGTTTACATGTGTTACTCCGAATCCACACTCCACCGATGCTCGGTTCGTATGTACCTTTAAATGAATTCAGAGAGTAATTATACTTCAAAGTCTTAGTTTCAAACTCCTGACCCAATAGCTTGTCACATATGTCCTGCTGGTTGACTGAGTTTATGTTGACAATTTTTGTATTGATATTAAAATATCTGCAAGCTTGATCAAGATTTGTATACTGTTATCACTTATATAAACTCCAGTTATGAACTGCCTAGTATTTCATGAGCTGGGTCTCTAAGAGGTGGGGTTGGAGGGATTGTAGCATGATGCTGTACATACCTCTCTTTAACAGTTCCTCCAGATCAGCAGGCTGAACACCAGGGTTGTGCCCCGTCCCCGTCTCTCTCCAGTCCCACTCTCTGCTGCCTCCTGGCCACACCTGGACAACACAGTAATACAAACATCTCAATACTGGAAACCCATCTGCTGACACATACATTGTCAGAATTCTACAGTTAACATGGTTAGGCTTTGAAAACCATTGGGAAATACAGTTATGTGTAAAAACATATTGTACTATAGTAATTAAGCTTTTCCACTGCAATCACAGCCTTAACTAATGCTGAATTAATTAAGAATAAAAATAAACATTCTGCTTTCTCACTTCCTATCAAAACAGTTTTCATTATTTATTCATTCATTTCATTTTTCTTACAATTATTAATTTTTCAACATTGTTATCACTATTACAAGTAGTAAGTTTTAAGTCAGAGGGACATTTCATTGGACTTCAAAGTCTTGCATTTGCTGTTTTAATCTTGATGAATCGCACTGGGATTGTGCAAAATGGCACGCCACTATATACACGTACATATCGTTAATATGTCTGCACACTGACGCAACTCACAGGCACTGGGCTGCCTGCATACTACTTCAGTAGTTAGTGTAGTAAGAGGGAATTTACCTTGCAGTCTTTGTACACTTTCCCGTCTACTTTCATCCTCCCCCACGATAGATCAGTCACTTGGGGAGACGTCATATCGACTGGTAATGCTTGCACACCGAAATAGTTATCTTGCAAAGATAAAACAGCACAAACTACTATAGATCTAAGCAACATATTTATACATGATTTATTTATGTTTTGGTTTGTGCCTGTATCATACTTCCGGTAATTTTTCTTAGTATCGGCGCAGTATTAGTGTCTGTTTTCGAGTTACAATCAAAGTAGGCAGGGTAAGTTGCCCCAGGTGTGTAAAAAACGAAAGTGTCTCCATAATCCAAAGGTTCAATGGTCCGAAAAATTGTATGCACGCGCCTCTATTGAACCTTACTTTATTTCCAGTACACTAAACACGTTATTCACGCATAAATTCAGACTATCGAACCTTCGGGCCTGTGATGGACTAATTGCTACGGTGTTAATCTCAGTATGGAAAGAAACAATCTCTCTCTCTCTCTCTCTCTTTCTCTCTCTCTCTCTTTCTCTCACACACACACACTGAATATCATAAATAGGGTGGGAAACTGGATTTCAATTAAATTATACCTTTGGTTTGTTCTTTTTCAGTCCTCATTTGTAAAGTCAGCGGGAAGAAAATGGATGGGCCTCAAGTAAGGATAAAAAACTTAGATTATACATAAAAAAAAAAAACTCCTGCAACTGCAGTTTAGTTCTACCTTGACAATTTGTTTACTAGTCTAAAGATACTGGAGTAAATGCTGTTCTAATAGGCACTTTCTTCCTTTTTTTAACTTTAAAGAACTCATTTATTTGTTTGTTTGTTTTTTTGCCTGAAAAGTCCATACAGTCATATAAAGAAGATAATGCATTTGCATTTATTGATATATTGTTCTTGGTATGCTAACCACATATGCTACTGGGGTATAAATATCACCTGTCTTTTTCTTCTCATTTAAAAATGGGTAACACTAAAAATGTGCATTACAGCTCAACATAAACATATTTCTAGGTAATTAAAGGGCCACTTGTAATTTCTCACCAAAATGAAGTTCTCTTAGCAGGTTTGAAAATCCACAACAACAGTATGTACTGTACGTCCTGTAAAGCTTTTTATATGTTCCAATTCAGACTCTAAAGACATACAATTATCCTTTTAAATATTTTTTTAAAGTTTACCTTGCTCTCCACCCCAGGAAAATTCATTTTGGCTGGAAAATCCCATGAAATGTCCCTTTAAAATTGTTGATCCAATCTAACAAATTGGTATGATATATTTATTGTCAGATTGTCAGCCATATTGGCAACTTTCTGCTAGTGGCTGGGGGAAATGGCAGATGCCTTAATTGACAGAAATGAATGGCCTAAACGTGCTGATATTTTTTCAAGTTGAATCCACAGTATTAATAACCTAACAATATATGTTGCTTTTGTATCACCCTAACTTCTTGCAAATAATTTTTTCCTGTGTTTAATTTAAGTTTACTCACGTCTAGAGTCATTTTGTCTAGTGTATTGTGCTGTATGGCTCATTTTAGTGTGACCATATGAAAAATATCTCCTGTGAAAATTGAAGCAAGGGGTCATATTGTCTTGCAGGTTAATCAGTTAGTCAGCCCTCACAGTGACAGACCTGTGAAGCCCAAACAAAAAAGAAACAGACGAAAGCTTGTTCCCATTGAAGTTCAAAAGGCCAGAAAGTTAGAAAAAGACAGACAAAGGAGCAGAGAGACGGTTCATATTGGCAGGCAAATAGAGAGATGGAATGCTCTGAGGAAGGAGCTACAAATAAAACATGAAGTGTTGGCAGAGATTCTCTTAGATTTGTGAGTATTGTTATGTATTTACGTATCAATAACGGTATACAAACCCTATATTTTGATTGGTTAAGGTAACAGTGTGATTATTTTCAATGAGTTCTCTATGACAGATTCTGTTATGCATTGTGTAAAAGTTTTTTTTTCTGTCTCAATTAATGTCAGACACTTGCCATTTCTCTCTGAACTTGTCATGAAATACATGTACAGTGACATCAAGGGCAGACCCAGAACTTTTTCTGGACAATTTTTCAAGTGACTTTGAAATAGTCTTTGCACCTCACAAGCTTAAATATAGATATTGGGTGCAGATGTTTATAGATAAAACCTAAATCTTTTTTTTTTACTAGTGCCACCAGCATGACTGCTGGCAGTATATATATGTAAATAAGTTTATTAAAACATGGCAACCAAAAGGTTGAAGTTATACATAAAATGGAGTGAGAATAAAATTAACAAATTAAAATAATGATATACAGGTATAATATAGGATATGCAAATAGAACTTAATGAGATAAAAAAAGGATAAATTAAAATAAATGAATAAAATAAATTTTTGCACACCCATCTGAAAGTTAGTGTAAAAGAGGATGGAGTAATGATAATTAAATACAATAAAGGCCAAAATGAGTTTCAAAAGTAAAACTTAGACCACTAATGGTTTAATAAAGAGAAAGGAATAAAAGTGTTTTTAAAACGTTCAGTTCTAATTTTTGGTATGTTAAACTTTGACAGGCTATTTCTTAGTCTCCTGTGTGGATTGCAGGTTAAAAGGTAGTTCAGCTTGTCTGTGTCATTTTGTATTTTTGCAAAGAATGATTTGCAGAATTCAACTCTGCACTCTTTTAATGTTATTAGTTTTGGTTTTGCTAGAGCATCAACATAAGTTAATTCAGGGAAAATGATCCTAAGTACCCTTGACTGGATGGATTCTATTATTTTACATTGTTCTCCAGTTAATCCAGTACTCACGGTTTAATCCTGACCATCTCACTGATTATTGGTATTGACTTATTAAATCAAAATACATTTGTACTTTTAAAAATGATTTGAAGACATTTAAACTTTGGTCAAGACTTGTAATACAATTTTGAGCATTGTCAATTAAATTAGAGGCAATATCTTTCATAAATATTTTTGAAAATTTCCATAGACCACATATTCAGTGAAAGCAATCTACAATTGACACCACAAATCACTGCTCTAAAACTGTGTCAGGTAGAGGTATTTAAATGAATGCTTGCTCATTTTTCATCCCAAATATCTTGATACATCTTTCATATTTAGCCACACTAATCAAATGTTTTTTTAATAATTACATAGAGCAGAAAATCAATAAAAACAATCAACAATTGACTCCCCAAATTATTGCTCTCAAATTCTGTCAGGAAGAGGTAATCATATGGATACTTAGTCATTTTTCTTCTCAGATATCTTGATACATGTATCAACAATGATAACAACAATGATTTCAAAACTTTCCTGTTGCCTAGGCCCTTTGGATATGTTGTCCAATATTCATGTCAGTCAAGTAGCTCACTTGTTGTTTATCCAAGTAGATCAGATAATTTAGATAGCTACTTTTAATGCCATTGGGAGGTAATATTGAAAGACCTCTTTGGAACCTGTCAAGTATTGAGGGAAACTGGTAACACGATGGGAATTATTAGTCTTACATACTTCTGCAAACATGCCAAGAATTTTTTTTTTTAATGGGAAGTTCTGAGCGGTTTCCAGTAACCCAAGAAAAAACCCCTGTATCTGCCTCTGGTTACACATACATGTACACCCACCAGCCACATATGTACACAATATCCAGTATCTTTTCACTTTTCAGTGATGTCCCAGTCTGTGGCAGAACACAGATTTATGACCAAAGAAAAAAGAAAAAAGTTTGTTCATTTATATCAATATCTTGAAATTTCTATCATAATGACTAAAAACCCAGATCCTATTCCTATCTGAAGTTTTATTTTGTTTTAAAACTTGTGTATATGACATGATTTATGTTTTATACTTTTTTTATTATATTTCAATTAGGTATTTCAAACATGCTGGCCCTAAGACTGAAATTGATGACACCAGAGGTCAGTATGAGTCAGGACAGGACAATGGATATAATGCTCCAGAGTCATTTTATACAGATCATCTTCATGTTTCATGGGATAATCCCGATCAAGGACAGACATATTTTTCAGACCTTTTCAATGTTTCTGCAGGTCAAGATCCAGATAGAAAGATGCATAAACAAATTGTCAGCCAAGATGAAAAAAATGGAAAGTATTTTGAGGAGGATGATATAGACAAGGGAGGTACTGATGCCCAAGAAAAAGAAGATGATGATCTCTCTGTACTAAGTGATGAAGATATTGAGACAGATGAGTTTAGCGAAGTTGCTGAGGAAAGTGATGATCTTTATGTTCCAAGTGATGAAGATCTTGAGACAGATGATGAAGAGTTTAGTGAAGGATATAATTTCTATGAACCTGGAGACAAAGAATATCAACAAGGAAAACGAAAATGCCAAAAATGTGGCAAGTTTATCTGTAAGTCAGGATTTAAGAGACATCAAAAAGTGCATGAAAAGGACAGAAAGATGGAGTGCAAATTCTGTGGCAGTTGTTTTGAAAGTGTGGAGGAATTCAGTGCACACAGCCATGAAACTGTGCCCAAGCATGAATGTCAGTTCTGTGGAAAAATTTTTAAATTGTACAAAAAATTTAATAAACATGTAAAAACATGCCAAGAAACCAGAGAAAATGGAGAAGTGAAAGAATCTTGCACTTGCAAGTTTTGTGGTAAAAAATATTTGTGTGAATCAAGCTGCAGGAAACACGAGAAAATTCACAAGACAGGACCTTTTTATTGCCAGTACTGTAAGAAAGAATTTGAGTTTAAACGTATTGCTAAAGCACATGAAAGAACTCATGCAGAAGCAAAAAAATACATTTGCAAATATTGTGGGAAAAAATTTGCCATAAAATATTGTTGTCAGGTACATGAAAGATCACACACAGCAGATAAAACAAAGGAAACACAGAATAAAAATTCATTGTTATGCCATTTTTGTGGCAAAGGTTTTGCAGCAAGTTTTATGTTGCAGTTACATATAAGAAGTCACACGGGAGAAAAACCTTTCAAATGCCAAACCTGCTTTAAATCATTTTCTGATAACAGAAGACTTAAGCGACATATGTTAATTCACACAGGTGAAAAACCATATCAGTGCAAGTTCTGTGAGAAGAGATTTGTACAACAAGGTGCTTGTGTGAGCCACATGAGAGTTCACACAGGAGAGAAACCTTACAAATGTCACTACTGTGAGAAAGCTTTTTCACATAATGTCAGTCGTAAGGCACACGAAAAAGCTCATGAAGACATGTAAACTGAAAATAAAACTATATTGGTTTAATTCTTATAGTTTACTGAAGAATTGTTTACATAGTGTTAAAAACAAAATATTTCTGTTGTATGTTGATAATAGTGAAAATAAAAGAAAATATTATTATAAAAAATTTATTTCTGGTTGTCAAAAAAGTTATGTTTAATGGTAGTTCAAAAACTTAAAAATATAAGATTTATATGAAATATTTTAAGTATCTTTTATTTAGTATAATATACGCTTAGAAATGACTGATTTCCCCTCTATTTACCATTATTTATAATTTTCCTGAGTTTTTTCATCTTTCAGTAAGTTTTTAATAGTTCTGAATAGTTTTATTGAATGCATTCTCTTGCACCCACAATAGTGTGTGGTATTCTTTTTATTTTCACACTCATGTCCATTATTTTTCTAAATTTGTTGATTACACTTTTTTTAATCATGCTCTTTTAATCATTTTCAAACCAAAGCAAAGCATATCAAGTACAACTTCTTCCCTAGTATAAGACCTACTTTTAATGTACAGACACACAGTACCTGTAGTTGTACATGTAGCCGTCACCCAGGTCTGGCATTGGCATAATGTCATACGTTTGGTTGCCATGTACTTCAAAGATAGCACGATTATAGGAAAACTATTTGACCTTTTGTCTTCAAACCAACAGAACTGATAAATACTAGTGAAGTACAGGTCAAGTTTTAAATCAGCTTGATTTTTTAATCGTGTATTTAAACAGATGACACATTCCGAGAAGAACTGGTTGACCAGTTGTTTTCAAACTTGAAGGAATGATGAAAGTTACTTAAATACAGGTCGGTTATGAAAACCAGCCTAATCGGATTATTTTTGCCAAACGTAATGCTGTTTTTTTTTTCAGCATATACTATACGCATTGCAGATAACACATTTCAAGGAAAACAGACATGTCTAATTTTAATAACAAGTTGAATGTTTCTCTTAATGGGCCATGTCATAGACCCCATTCCCACAGATTTTAGATCTATCTATCCCTGTGGGGAGTCTCACTAAATTACTGTCAGCTTAGCCGGATTAAATGTCTGTCCCGCCTACTAGAAGCTGGAAGGGGGTAATTAACTACCGTGCGCGCTCGGCTGACTGCAATTTAGTGTGAACCCCCCAGGGAGTTAGGTCGATCCGGATGGATCGATCTAAATCTCTGGGAATGCCCTCATAGTTTTAAAAGAAATTTTAGGAACCTTTTATTCAAAAAATATTTTAGCTTATTTTGTTCTTCTTAATTACGTTTATATTACATTTTAATTAATCTTCGTTGTTTTAGTTTTTATATGTAAAGAGCGCTGAAACGCATATGCAGCACAGTTTTAAGAAATAAAAATATTATTATTATTATTTTACAGTGACAGAAAGCAGATTTTAGGTAAAAAATGGAAGAAAAAAGAAAAAAATTTGTTTGACGTTTGTATATAGCTCATTACTCTATAAGCAGAGAAAACCCAGAAACCAACAATGACCAATAATACGCACTCGAAGAGGATTGCTGTAAAAATGCAACAACGGACTGGAAAACGCCCCACAATATTGACGACACAAGAGCTTTGACAAGTTTTAAAGAAAGGCAGTTTTGAAAAGTACAGTATATTCATTCTATAATTTTATACATTTCACATATAAACTTAACAAAATGTTAACGACCTTAAATCTTGAATATTATGTTCTTTAAAGAAAGTTCTATACAAGTTGCACATAGGCCCTACTGTGCATTCCTTAAAGAAAGATCTTCACAAGTTCTTACATTTGATCCAACACGAAGTCCAATCTCCGCTGCAATCTTCCTACCCAACTTTTGAACATTCATCCGACATTGACGTAATGATTCCAGTTAAGAAGTGCCTTATTCTGCTTGAGTATTTATAGACACGAGACTATTATTGTACATAAAGCTGGGGTAGTTGAATGATGACTACATTTCAGACTTGATATTCTATATCAGATGAGGAAAAACCTCAAGTTACACTTTCCTCGCTTGTTTTACCTCCTGTGTGGAAAATTTTCGTCGACGGTCTAACTGTATTGTACATGTAGAGTATCTAGTGTTATTGCTTGTCGAGAGAGGAGAGGAGAGGGGATATCCATGGTTTGCGGCATTGATCTGCACTGACAAATTGTTTTCATTTTCAAAGGTTGGATTTTTTAAAATATTGTAGCTAAAAATAGTTTATTTCTTCGTATATTAGTGAATTATCAAAGTTATTTTCTTTCAATGTAATATAGAATGTACCTTTGAAATCAAGCCCTACCTGTACAGTTTGAAATAAAACATTAAAATATTTACACATTCAGGTACTTTGATAGACTTTGACGTGGAATGTTATCTGAAGTGATAGAATCGCCATATTGCCCTCGTGGCGTCTGTTTTTCCCACCATGTTGATTTGAATATACCATATCATCAGATATCTTGCCATGACTAGAGAGTGAAGAAAATATGAAATGGCGAGAAGCAAATGGTAACTTTCTGATAACCAGCGGACTTATTGTTGACAAACCAGTATTGCCGAAGCGTCAACTTTGAAGGTGGTGAGAGTGGACAGAATTCTCTCTCCAAGATGTCGCAAGCCCAGTGCAGCAGCCAGGTAGGGCATTTTAATTGTTAAAACATTGTTTTGTGGGCATTGTTAAAACAGCACAATCGTCTAGGTACAATTCACCACCGTGTCTTTATAAAATATGTCTTCTAAGAACTGATTAACGAACATATTATCAGGATCGAAACGTGCCCGCTGCCTTGCACAAATGAACTGGTCTACGGGATACGAGTCCCACACTTCCTCCCTCAAGTCTTTGCCGTACATCTGAATTAATCTGGGCCACGTGGGGCGAGATGTGGGGATTTCTTTGAGCTGCTTGAGAACCTGCAAATAAACAGAACAGTTCGGTAACGTTTCTATATAAATTTGAAAAAAATTGCATTAATTAAACAGCAATTTTTCCAGTAATTTCATAGTAAGGCACTTTCTCAATCGATAGCTCTTGGGTGTAAGTGCCTTACTTAACCAGTGCTAATTGAAATAGATCATGTTCTATAGATAAACGCAACACATACTTGCATAACAATGATACTGGTAAAAAAAAAACTTCAAGTTAATTTTTCATAAAATTCTTATTTATACTTAACCTCTTTTGTGAACTGTGTGTATAATGGATAAGAGTAGGCGTGTGCCAACAGCTCTACATAGGAGACGTAGTAGCCGGTAGTCTCGGGGCCGTAGTTGTTGGTACACAGCAGGCAGTCTTCACTGCCCCTGACCACACGGACAGAGGCAGTGGCCACAGGGAAATGGGGATAGGCGTAAGCGTACTCTTCCGCTTTGGCGACAATGATCTAAAATCAATATAATTTTCATTTGACAAAAAGCAATTAAATTCATACAGATGTAGTTTAATTTTCAGGATTAAGGATACCAGGCCTTTCAAATATTTGATATTGCTCGATGGCTTATGGTGTGTTACTTTCCTTCTTTTGTATCTTCACGTGTTTTGGGTCTAGGTTTGGTGATGTATTTACTAACCCCCATTACCTCGTGTTTATATTCATTATCATAATATTAAACCTGGCCATTTTGACAAATGACAAAATCCATATCAAAATTTGTGTTTGGTTTTATCTTTCCGGGCAAAAACAGAGCTTCGGTGAGCTTTTGTGCGTTTGGGGCACATAAAATCAATTTTAAATTCAAACTGGCTAAAATCTATTTCATAACAGTGAAAGAAATGATAAAAATCAACAATATAAAAAACAACTATGTATGCAAAAGCAGACTTTTTATTTTAATGACAAAAATAGGTTAATTAAGTATGGTTGTCTTCATAGACGATATGACACATATATAGCTAGAAAAAACTGGACACACCTTCAACGCAGCGATAGTGTTTGCAAAATCATCTTTGTCTTTTAGGGCAATCTCCGTGGAATATAACAGCGCCTGGATTGTTTCGTCAGAGTGTCTGTAGCCTTCTACACTATAAAAATAATCTGGACCGGGAGGAAGGAACATCCTTGCCACGTCACCATTACTCTGAATTCAGACAAAAATAGAACCTCTGATCGAATAGTCGACTACTGCATGGAGTATAAAGCAGTTCTACATAAACAGATCTTTGTCTTTCCGATTCAACGTCATACATGTAGTGGGATATATTAATGATCTTTTAAAATGCAAAGAAGGAATAAAAGCATATCCCGGTGTAACAGGCCTAAAAACACCCCTGGTCCTGTCTTTACCTAGGGTTAAATAACCCTTCGTTAAATTATACTCTGGTTCTTTTCAGGCCTCCTAAAAATATTTGCAGTTGATTGAAGCCCTTTCTTGGGATTCTACAACCAAAACGAGTTTATAAAATAGTGCCAGCATGTCTATTTTATATTGGCCGGCAGATGATAATTTGAATGCCCGCTGTGGTTCAGCGGGGAGAATATTCTCGGTTTGTGACCAGTTTATTATAGACGTTGGGCAACATTTATCACGTCTCGATAACAGATTGATCATCCAATCATAATACTGTTTAAATTAGCCACAGCTAAGTTATTTACTTTCTCGGGTATACAATAGTTTGTCATATGGCTGTTTATTGTTTATTCTCTGGGATATACTCTGGAATATTACACCTGGATAAAATAGTTCTCAGAAGACTTCGTATTTCCTTTTTTAATGATTTCAAACACGCATTACAGGAGTTACTTTAAAATACAGAAAGGTCTCCAATGTTTGACGGTATCCCTACGTTCAACTTTAACCTAAATGCGGTTAAATGTTCAAAAGCGCATTTTTTTCCCTTACATTAAATCTGACTGTAATTACGTAAAATAAAAAAAAAACTCTGTTTAGATGCGCATAATTAAAATAGACACGTTAATTTTCAAATGTTATGACATGAGTTGCCATTTATCTTTGATATGAGTTGCCAAACCATTGTTTTTAGCCCAAAACATCCTATGTGCCCACCTTGGTATCTGTGTGGGTGAAATTTTTCCCCTCCCGCTGCGGTCTGACAGTGTGGTGTAGGGGCCGCACTGTGTTGTACCGGGTCACATTCACCTTGCTGCCCTCCTCAGCAGATAGCGGCTTCAGAGTTCTGTAATATTTGACCATATACGTAAAAATACTAATTAGATTTAAGGAATCGAGTTGTTCAACAGTCTTCCCTCCCTATTTTTTTGTTTTGTTTTGTTTTGTTTTGTTTTTTTAGAAATCACATGTGACGGGTATCCTATTGTATATATTTCGTTTTCTTTAAGACTCCACCTTCTAGAGCATGGAACTCAGCTTGGCTACTTAAGGTGATTGTATTCTTTATCCCTCAAGCCCAATGTTCAGGTCAAGTCCAAAATTTCTTAATGTTATAATCAAGCATGCATCTGAATATATAGATGTAAAAAAAACCCTCATCTTCTAATGATATCTTCCTGGTCATGCATAAAGATACAATACTGCGATTCTAAATTTTGAATGGTTTTTTTAATGTGACTTTGGAATACTATTGAATAATATATATTTATACGGCTTTTCACTCTGTTCAGCCATCTCACTAATATCAACTAACTGGCGTTTTTTTGTTCTTCCCAATAAAGGCCTTGCATTCCTAAATCTTGCGGCCCTAATTCAATTTCATTCTTTTCATTCAGATGCTTTTTTCTTGATTTGTTTTTATTTTTCTTACATATGTGCATTTTGTGGTTTGTATATAAAAAACAATATTTTGTTCCTCCATTACATGGAGTAATTTTCATCATCTTGCATAAATATTTAACTATAAATAGTAGCTTCTCATATTTTGTGAATCAAATGGAATAAATGTCGAATTAAATACGAAATCCGACAGAAAGCTCATGTAAGTATACAGAATACATGTACAGATTTATTCACAGTTGCGTCTTTATCACTATTAGTAACAATAAAACATACTTTATCCATACGTGATCTTTCTCTGCCTTCCACGTTGTTGGCATGTGACCACGGTCATTGAAATACGTCATTTCCGCTTTTGTTGCTGACGTCAGTGGTGCCCAGTAAAAAAATACAAACATGTTGGTTTCATCACTTAACTCCTGCAGCAGTGCCGTGCTGTTATACAGACTTTCCTCCACGGTTGCCCATTTGTTATAGCCTGCTACAATCCTGATGGGATATACCTATATAAAATATAATATTGAATATATGTATAGATTAAAGCAATTGAATTATTCAACAGCCCCCTTGCTCTGTGTGTCATGAGGTTAATTGTTTTAATCTAAATTGAATAAATAAAAGAACTAACAAGAAGAATTATTACGAAGAATGCCTAAAACTTATTTCAGATGAAGACGTTCTAAAAGCGGAATTCACTGTATCAAAGTTATTTATTCACAGATTTTGAATTTTCTTTTAACTATATGAAATGATGTTTATTTACGTAAACTTAGGCCACCAGCCTATATTACATTACAGTAAAAGTAAATAAACATCATTTCATCATCTGTGAATAAATAACTTTAATACAGTGAAAAATAAAAAAAAAATAAATAAAAGCGGTATGACCCTTAGCAAAATGAAAAGTTTGCAGCAACGAGTTTGCAGGAGTTTCCAAGGAAAAAATTCTTGCTGCTAATTTGCAGCTATAATTTGCAAGAAGGAATTGCAATTTGCTGCAAATTTGCTACGAGTTTGCAGCAGGTCTGATATTTTGCTAAGGGGAGCCATGGATAAGTGTTACATTACCAAAGCACGTGGGGGGGGGGGGGACTTTTTCATGTTGGCCAAAAATTGGTTAATGGTTGATAAAACACTGATATATATAAAATAGAAATTACACCATCCTCGACATGTGCACATGCACGCGCACACACACATCGCGGTGCAGGTGTGTGGAGATAAAGGAGTCCACCTGCGTCGGATATATGGCAAACAGTTCTTTTCAAGAGGACAAATGTAAATGACAACATACCGTGATTGTGACGTCATATATAATCCCGCACATTCCCAGACAAGCCACCAGTGCGCGCATGGCCTCTTTGTGTTGATACACATTATAGGACTTAAGTTCTCCTTCACTGTTGATAACTCTCATGGCAACGATGTAATTATTCTCTATTGGATAGTGAGATCCACTTCCCTAAAAGGGAAAAATACTTTTAACGTTTTCATATGTGTATGTGTATTTGTCAATAGAAACCAACAGTGCAACTATTACAAAGATGCAATATTTTGATTTAATAACATACTAAAATTATAGTGCAAACTGTTGTTTGGACCCAGCTGGTCTCCACAGTAAGTCCTGTCGTTTACTCTTTTATTACGTTGGCTTACACCTCAAACTTTCAGTGGTAACAATTGCTTTTAAGTCCCTGGTGGTTGGGCCCAGGCCAGGGCCAGACCCGCTACCATGACAACGCAAATAGGAAAACTTCACCAAAAAAGTCATTTTTTGTAACAACACAACATTCAAACACATTTCAAGGGTCTCATAATATGAATGTTTGAGTTTGATCAGTTTATAGCAACCACGATTTTGAGCCTATCACTTTCAGTACTATTGTCACGCCAACACATTTCAAAAGAAAAAAAAAACATTGGAATCGGATATAACTCCACACTGCGCAATGGTTTTAACTTATTTGGAAATTAATAGCTTTGGCACAGAAAGTTTTGTAAAAGCCATGTGATAATGATTCATGATACTGATCCAAATGCGCAATGCCGGGTGCCTGGTTTCAGAGTGTGCAGAGTAGCTAATACATGGACAGTTTACGTGGATCACTGCCACTGACCAGACTAAAGACAACCTACGTGTGAGGATGTGCAGAGTGAGCCCACTACGGTCGGCGAGATGGACCCAGGCCCGGTTAGCTGGGTCAGATTGTGGCTGATCAGGAAGTTGTCGAAGTCAAAGAACCGGACGCTGGTAGAAACTGTGACGGAGGTATGACCTTGCCAGTGGTTCTGAAATATTCATGAAATTTTTCTGTGAACTTCAGCATTACACTAGAATTATCATTGTATCCATACAAGTAACAATGATCATATCTTTGAAAAAACTACATTTCACCTGTTATCCTGTAAAGTACTTTCCGTGGCAGTGAAGTGAGGTATTTGAAGGGTCACCTTCCAGCTATTTTGTTCAAATTGCTGCGTATTTTTGACAAGCTAATTATCAGCTTACAAAATCGATGAACTGCCCCAAAAACATTAAAAACAGAATTATGTGATTTTATTTTATTTATCCATTTGTACTTTGAATATTTTATTTCATTTATCAATTTGCACTTCGAACATTTTTATGATTCAAATAAAAAGTATGTTATTTATTTTTTTGAAAAAGTCAGCAATATTGTTTTCCTAACCGGTTGGTTGAGCTCCAGGAGTGGCCCATCATGTCGTGTCATGTTAAGGGTGCTCATCAAGATGTGACCTGGATCGGCAAACAGTGGGCTCCAGGAGTAGCCCGCTCCTACTGCGCGGATACGCAATCCCAGTTTCCTAGCTGCTCTTATAACCTGGGAAATTACACTTTTGCCATCAGTGGTTTATTTTCTCTGCTGATTTGGTAACATTTTAATGTTATCCTGCATACTTTAAGTAATTTAAGATATACAGTACGTGAATGTCTAAAAACCAATTGTGCACATATGTATGTTGAGTTGATAGTAATGCACAACATAAAGCGTACACATGTAGCTAGCTACCTGCTGCACGTGGAGTAAAGAAGTCGGCGCCACGAAGAGAACGTCAGCAACGACCTGGCTTTCCGCCCAGTTAGTAAATGTTCGGACCTCTACCTGGGGCTCGCTACCAATCAGCGCCTGCAGTTGTTCTTGGGTTGAGGCAGATGAAGGAGTCGTGGCTAGTAGAAACGTTAACACAAATACAGTTTGTCGGGAAAAGTAAAATGAATCTATGAAAATAAGTTAGGAAAGTAGAAAAATGATATCGCGCACATCGTAACCACATGGATAAAAGTTTGTTTTTAAGAATAATTAATAAACAAATTTAAAAAAGAATATAAACCTTGACTGAGTTGAAGGACCTATAACAATGAAAACTGCTCACCTATATTAGTAGTGGGGAGGTCACTTGGCTTTGCTGCTTCTCTGGTAACATACGTGCTGCTCCAAAATACTTATGAAATATGTACGAAAGGTATATAACAGTTGTGCATGTGACAGACGCTGACAGAATAGAATTTTTAAGAATGTTTTTTTACTACATAAATATTTTATTAAAAATATTAATTTGTCTCAGATACAGGAGCACAAAAAAGTTGATTTATAGCATGAGAGGAAGAGAGAGGGTATGTTCACCTATAACTAACACCAAAATGACTGTGGTGAGAATTAGGTTGAATATTAAGAATCCACAGAAGCATTTTGCCTTGGAACGTAACCCAATGTCATCGTGCTGTGTGGTTCTCTCTACGGGTTCGGAATGTTTGTAAGAGTTCTCGACGTCGATTCCGCTTTCCATGCTTTCATTTTTATCTGACCCTGCCCTATATTTGATACTATAGATCTGAACTGTATCCTAGAAATAAAAGTAAGTTTTGTCAAACGCCAAAATGTATTAACACATTTGTGCTTTTCCCATGATAAATAAATGATATTCAAGATACTGACCAAGAGAGAAATAAGCCGTAATCAAGAAATACAAGTGGTTTTCGTTTGATTTAGATCTAATTTGTAACGACTGGCCCGCGTCTTAAGTAATTACAGTAAAAGACATGGCATTAAATAAATAAAGTTGTCCATGATTAAACATGACGCATTTATGTCTGTATATTTCGACAATTCCAATATTTGACATAGTATTTTGATACTCTTTACATCGACTGGTAGTGACCCGGAATAACACTGTTGCTATGGTGGTGGTGGTGTTGGTGGTGGTGGTGGTGGTGGTGGTGGTGGTGGGGGGGGGGGGGGGGAGGATGCCTCGCTTTACTGGGCGAAGATAATAAAGCAGTAGACATGGCAAATATATAATATTCGGTATATGACCTGGGAATGCTATAGTTTTCCCTTGCTTTCTTATTTTGGGACATGGAAAAAAGGGTAGAAGAGGGTGCTCTCCGTACCCTATCAGGAACCCGGTATTATGATCGTGATGTCTTAGCAGCCACACATACTCTTCTTAATCATACCGGCATAGTTTGCAATATATTCTTACCAGGTGGGGTCGTTAATGATGCCGATTTTTTTTGGGTGGTTACACAACAGACGAAGCTGTTGCTCTGTGGTGCCCAGTGACCGTTGGAGGAGGCAGCCTGCTTCAAAAAAACATCGAAGACGGTTTCTTCCCTATGCTAGGTGAACCTTACTCCAAACTGTTCAATTTCACCATTTAGTTGCGCTTGGTCATACCTTGTATTGGAAAAATTCAACAGTAGCTGACCGACTGCGGTAATTCATTACATTTTGTCTACGTCCTCTGCCATACCCCCTTTAATAGCCTCTTCTCGGACCCTTGCTACGACCTCTTCGTCTAATTTGACAAATTTCACACCATTCTTGACTGTGGAGCATGATAACTTGCTCGCTGTGCGTCACAAGTGCCTAATGCTTCAAATACGAGATAATCATAAGTTTCATACACCCAAAATTTAAAATCACTAATCTGTGGAATTTTTCAACTCTGAGATATATTTTAGATCTTTCTTTTTCTCAAATATTTCATTGTTCTGTATTTGTTTGTCATATCTAATGTAATTAATAATTCAAGTGAAATTTACTGAATAAAATATCATGTACATAATGGGCAAAATAGTGGAAATCCGGTGGGGTCGTTTACGACCTCAGCACTATTTTTTTGTTTCTAGAATAAAAATCATAAATGATACCAATGCTGCGAAAATTTCTCATGAAAGCTGATAAAACATGTGACAAATTCAGTTTCATGGCAAAATAAGGTATAATAAAAATGTACACTATTAGATACGTGTTTAGGGTGGTAAACGACCCCACCCGGTATGAATAGGGTTGTTTAACTTTTTTCATTGAACGAATTGGCCTACGCTGTGCACTGTGTCATACAATAAAGATGGTTACATGTTACCCTCTACCAAGGTTACAAATGGATTCTTCATTAGCTATTCACAGATAAGTCTCTATTCATGACAAGATTCTCTGCTGGAGAAAAGCGCGCATAATTAATTTACAGCCCTGGCAGAGGGTAGCTCCTCCAGTAGACCCCGACCCCGGACTCCATACTGCCTGGGGGACAGGAATGCGGAAGTTCGAAGACCCAGTGATAACTGTGGGAGGTGGGAAAATGTTTTGATGAGAACGGTTCGTGACAAAATTACAAATTACATCTTAATGGTTGTATCAATATGTGTGGGTCGGTAACGCAAGGGGAGGCGGGTTTATAAGCTTTTCTTGTTCCATTCCATCATCTTCCCTCACATCCATGGCTGCCACAGGTAACACAACAATACTAACAAATGTACGAACTATATATTCTTATTTCTTACCTGATCTATTCCAGACATTTTCCTTTAAAAATGAAAATTTGCCTGAATGTCACTTTTTCTTATGTAGTCGTTACCATAAAAGCAACTGTCTTAACACGGCTTGTGTCACTTTTTCCCTGTAGTGCCTCAACAAGCAGTCGATTTCTAGTGCCTGGTGTTGACTCGTCGGTTAGAAGAAATTATAACTTCTCTGTTGTATTTTCCGTCGGTTAGTAAAGCGATAACTGCAGCAGCACAGGTAGAACACCTTGCTCTGGCTGGAAGTCAATGTCAGCGGAGGACGCGGGCGAGTTACGGTCAGTGATTTTGTCTCTTTTTATAAGGCAATGTCAATACCCTCTGAGACTGAATTCGTACTCTATTATTGACTCTGAATGGGTTGCAGCGGGGAATAATAGACTACCTGACATTGGTATGACATTGTGAGCTAGGGGAAGGGGTCAATGCCCTCAATGAGAAATAACAACCTCAAAACGTGAGTTATTTTGACGTCAACAGACAGGCAGACAAGGACAATGTTATTTTTACGTAGCCATGTTGATTTTTACATGGAAACGAAACTAGACCAGCAAATTGTAGAGCTTATGTAACTTTAGAACACGGGGATTTTGGGGATCGTCCATTTTTATAATCATTTTCACAAATCTACAAACCGTAATCTGGGGGTTGGGGGACGGGGTGAATGCCCTCAGTACGCCTTTAGGAAAATAATAAAAATTATGATCTTCGCCCCCGGGGATGTGCTGACAAAGGTAATCAATTTTAGTTTTTCGCTTTGAACTCTCTGAAAGGAGGGGGGGGGGGGGGGTCCGCAAAAGATCTACTCTTTGTAGACTTGTGAGACTTTGTAGACTTATAAAGTTATAAATTATAACCATTATTAATGGTGTATATACACAACTATTTAACCCTCCGTTTACCAAACCAGTTCCCTCGCTAGATGCTGAGATAGTAGATGAATTTTGCAGAAAATTCCATCAATAAACAAATGATTTATGAAAGAAATATAGAAAATACAAAGGCACTCTTGTGAATTTGCTCAGCTAATAATAATAAGCGTCAATCCAATGTCTTGGCTATACTAGCGTGAAGGTTGATGTTGTATAGGTATGGCTTTGTTATTTTAATAGTTTTGCTGTTCAAGGTTACTCCTAGGCTAGTGGGATTCTTTGCCTAAGTTATACAGGTAAAAGTAACGGCTATAAGTTCCTGTTTGCTGTGATTTTTCATGTACTGTGTTAACAAGTATTGTGACATTTCGCGTACTTTGTAACTGTAATGCGATCTTAATTTACTGTATTGTATAGAATATTATAATTTATTGTGTACATGTACTGTGCAAGATTTGCAACAATTCAGGTACTGCGAGTTTATGTGTACTGAGACGTTAATTATTTTATGGCTCTTCGATTGCGATAAAAAGACTCAATTTTTTCAGACGGTGATGTACGTGGGGCATTTAAGAATAAATAAATAAACTCATCTTCTACCCCGTACATCATCAAAATATGAACAATTTCTTTGTGGTACAGCTGTTTTTCTGTACCGACCATGGCAAATTAATGACAAGAATGTCTTATTTCACTAATAAGTCTCTTATTAATTTATAGTGTATATAAATAAGTTGCGGAGACGGTGACCTGGTCTCAGTCTCTTTGTTTGTAGTCCGTTATAGTTGTGTTGACGACTGAGGCTGTGACAGTCCTTGGGTCCAACATTGCCACTGAGGGGGGGGGGGGGGGGGGGGGGGGGGGGGGGGGAAGCGACTATTGAATACCCCTGGGTATAATTGCTGGACGTGTCTCACGGTGAACGCTTTTACTGGATTGAACGGTGTATGTGTAACTCTCGTCCTGTTGACTTGTTGCCAGATGTATATCTTTGTTGTTTTCTTTTTATCAGGGAATGATAAATAATAAATTAATTATTACCACTGGGTATCCGCTGGGGCATTAACTTCATCGTTTTTTTCAACCATACACGTACACAATGGCCTCATTAGGATCTATGTGTTGCAAACTTGTATGAAGGTGTTGAAGAAAATTTGGAGTTCGTATTCATTCGGACGTCGACATAAAACGTGATGTGCAGGAATTTGTGACTTTACCAATCCTCCAGCTTCACATATTTAACAATATAAACAATATTAATTTGGAAATATCAATAATAATGAAAGAACAGGGCGATATGCATCCCAAAATTTCCGTGTACCAACCATTTTGGGCAAGAGTGTACTATGGGGTTGACCTGCGTCATTTAGATACTTCTAGGGGCTCTTATCTGACTGAGGGAGATATATTCGGCCTTGGACATAATTCCTTTTTATGTCCAAGGTTCGGCTCACGATTCCCGACTTCAGTGATTCTCGGATGTCCAGTACTGTGCAAATTTGGTAAAGAATAAAAATCACAAACAAGTTCAAGTGCTATTCGACGGCAAACACGTTTATATTGTTACGATCGTCAAGATCTGGCGGTTAGTTGGTGTGTATCACAAGTGATTTTTTCGATCTCGGTAGACTGCTTGGATTATTCCTTACTGTAACAGCTGAGAATTAAAATTCATAACGCAGTATAGTGTTTTATTCATTCTCGTATTAAATTTTTTGTTCCCCTCCCAATCTGTTTAGCAAAATCCTGGAGCAACCAGTGTACTATAGGTTTATACCCCGAGTTAAATTTATTACACTGATAAAACATGATGCGTAGTTGACAATGTCTAAAAAACGCAACTTCAAAGTTAAAATAGCCAGTTTTATTACAAAACTATGAGAATCAAATAGAATCTGTAGGCTTGTTGGAAGTTAAATCAGACATAACACCCAAACCCAATAATATAGAGGAGTAAATGTTGTCACAGGCATGCACTTAAAATATTCAGTGCACAGATTAGAAACTATGTTTGATAATTTAAGGGTACCACATGGAGAAGTTCGGATCAAAGTTTCACTCTCCCGGAACCAGGAATAATAAAAAAATAATTCATCGTCTAACCCCAAATGGGTCATTCACTGTTACTTAAACTGCTCTTCACAAATTCATGGATTTTGTTACAAATGCTTACTTTTCTTTATTGCACAGTTTGCAGGCACAAAATGCTTAAACACATGCAAAAGAAACAAAAAAACACGGTTATATTGCTTATTCTCTGTGGATAATATGTCACCAATGGAAAACTTTTAGCTGCGGAAGCGTTTTGCTCACTTTGAAAATTCGATCAACACTGGCTTTGCTATTTAATGTACATGATTTTCTGTAAGTATAACATTGAACATCCCCGCCCCACGTCTCGTTACGTGTAAGCCATGGCGTAAAGCTCAGCGGGTTACCAGTTTTAAAATTACCTATAAAGACATTCTTACGTCAACTAACAATGACTGAATTACCACAACTTACATGTATCTTGGAACACGATACAAAATACGTTACCGGAAAATACGCTTCTTACTAGTACCGGTGCATATAATAGATCATGACAGAAAAATTGTGGATTTTTGTTCTATACACGTTTTTGTTATAGAAGATTGGATACATGTACAAAGTCATTCAATTTATTTTTGTGATTTTTTAGACTAGTGACATTTCAGCTAGTGAAATGCATGGTCAACTCTCTATTGGGTTTCAAAAGATTTTAAAAGATTTGAAAGAGCGAATCTGAACGAAATCCATTTACCTCAAAGTAACTGGAAAGATAAGAGAGTGTTATCATTTGTGGACTTTTAAATAGGTAAAATATTTGATTTTATAAATTTCAAATGGTTTATGAAAAGTTCATTCTTTTTAAAAATTAATTAATTAATTAATTAATTTATAATTTTGCAGAACGTAGACTTTGACAGTAAAAGAATCTGTCAATATTCCACACATAATGCAAAAACATTTATTCTTCCTTCTTCCACGCAGTTACTGGGGTACATAGTTGTACTAATTTTGAAATGACCCATGCGCTACCTCTAGACTTGGACATAATGAGCTCCAGAATAACGTCAAATGTCATAAATCTTTACTTGAATCTGTTTTTAAATTGGTTTCTTTTGCTAATTTTTTTTCCAGAATAGTTTGTAATCTAGAGTTTTTTATTAGACACGCTGGGCGGTTCAGAAAGAGAACTAGTTTCGGAAACAGGTTGTATATATTCTCTTCAAATATTTTGCAAGTTAATCCTAACTTCAGATTTTAGCGCTCTCTTTCGGCGGAACTATTGTTTCACAGCGAGAGAAATCACAGTGCCTGATGATTGACGTTTGTTTATATTACCTGCCAATCAAGCTGTTATTACTTGACAGCAACTATTAAAACTAACTGAATTTGATTGGCACCTTGTCAATCAAAGGATGTTGGAAGCTTGAACTAAACGTGTTCGATGACTATAGTGATCTACTGTAATGATTTGATTGACGTTTGTTTATATAACCTGCCAATCAAGCTGTTATTTCTTGACAGCAACTATCAAAACTGATGAATTTGATTGGCATCTTGTCAATCAAAGGATGTGAATATTGGAGTTTTACATGTTCGGAGAGAAGAGTGTAGTAATTGTGTTTGACGTTTGTATAGAAAACTGTCATTCATAGTCGTGTACTCTTGACAGCACCAAAGTTGAATTAGCCTGTTTTAATTTGATTCATACCTGTCTATAGCAATACATGTCGTAACATTCTTGGGGTAGGGGACATTTTATTTTCTTTCTTTTTGCAGGGCATTACAAAACGTCGGGTTCTTTATTTCAACCGAGAGACTACATGGAATTTAACAACGTGAAAGAGTCCCGGGTTCTTTTTTATTGTACTAAAATCGGTTGTCAATTTTTTTAAATTTCTTGATATGATGTAAAATGACTATATTAGCGTTGTTGTCGATGTTTGTTGCCCCATCATCCTTTTTTTCTTTTTTTTGGTGCTCGAATAATCGGAACTTCGTAAAAACGAACTGAACATATTACTTTGATCATACTGGTGTTCTTTTAGACCCAATGAATATTTTTGGATCTTTAAAAAACGAATGGTATAAAAAGTAAAACCTTGTCATTTTTTTCAAGAGCTACGGAGAGAAAAAATTGCCGAGATAATGATGTTAGTGGCCAGGTAAAATTAAAAAGTACCGGTTTTGTTCGTTCCTTATAAAGGGCCGGGGCAATAAGTAGCTAGTCGCCGTATATTGACATGAGCGTGCGTAAAAACTGTTGTTTTTAAATTACAAACTACTTAATTAAAACAGCCAAATTAAATTTGAAAACAATTTTGCGTTAACAATCTTTCAGGCTTTAATCTGCGATATATTGCTAACTACTTCATAAGTATAAAAAAACTCCAGATTTCAATAACGTGTGAAAATTAATAAACTACCGGTAATAGTGGAATAAGTCGGGCTGGTTTAATAAGACTTGAAATTCTTGGTTTAATTTATTGAAGTTGTTCGTTTAATATCTTATTCTGTATTTCATCAGATTGGTAAAAAATTATCTTTTCATTATATGTAAAATGTATGCTACGCCGTATAAGAATTAATATTTGATCGAATATTTACTTGAAGATATGCTTTTTTAAATCTAATTTATTTTATTCTATTTTTTAATAAAAACAAAATTGATTCAGTATTAACATCATCATCTTTACTCTTTCTCATCTAACACATTCTGTGAAGTTTTGGTCTGAATGCGCATATTATAAATGTAATAGATTTCCTGGCATGCTTTTTGCAATTACTATTCTACGTGCAGTATATTAATGTTTCATACCGCAAGTGACACTAAAAATGAAGCTTCTTTTCTCTCTCGGCAATTTTTGTCAACTCATCTATCATAGAGAAACATCTTTAACTTGTTTCTATAACCCAGATTAGGAAAAAATCTTCCGTAGTTTTAAGCTCAGGTCGATTTGTCATCAGACAAGTCAAAGGGTTCAAACAGAGGAACCGGGAGCGGTGGGCGAGTCTTGACATTCCTCTCTTTTAGTACGTAAACAAAAATAGTGCACTCAATAAACTGTGTACGAGGCAACTTCATATCTTGGCTTCCTTTGTCTCAAATTTGCCCTTAAAAATACCCACAGATACTGTCTGAGCTCACTTTAGCCCCGATTTAAGGGTCATTCACAAATAAATTAAACTCAGTGCCGAAATGCCCAAGTTCCATTCTTATTGTTCAACCTCTCTCGCTCTATCTCTTCATTTATTTAAATATGTTTTAATCTCTACATACGTAAGAATGAATCAGAATATACTCGATTGGGAATCAGAAATTGATACAGGGTTCCATTTTCTATTGAACTGGTCTTTTAATGGTAGACAGTAACGCGTCTTCTCATGAACGGGAGAATTTTTGTAAAGAGCAATACTCCATGCGCTGTCTATTCTGGAGACTACCCTCGCCTATGTTTGTTAATTTTATTCATACAAGGCAGTCAATCTTCCATTTTGAAGACCAATTTTTGACAAAATCACATCAATGGCTTAATTCAAACACTGCAGCCTAAGCAGTGGCGGGTCAAGGGTGAGTTGGGTGTCAGGGGGGTCCTGCCCCCTCCCCCCTCGGTTTCTGAAAAAAAACACACCCCTCTTGATGTAGAATTTTGACTAGCTTAATCATAGTTCTAAACCATACCAAATGGCACCGTTCGCCCACTAAAATACCAAAATTCAGCAGGCCCCGAACCCCACGTCAAGGGGAGGGGGGGGGGGGGAGGGTCGGCTTCGCATCTGATGCCTGTCATTCCTAAAAAAAAACCGGACCCCCTCCAAATAATCTTGTATCCGCCTCTGCAGTTCATAGTTTTAACTATTTATTTATTTGTTTAAAAACAATGAAAATTACATAATGTGCATTGGTTGTTAAGTAAAAAATAAGTGGAGCTATGATCTTGGTGTAGTTGGGCCAAAATATATATTCAATCAACCAAGCAGGGGGATATACACAGAGAAACTAAATGCATCATTGATTAAATATTGAAAAAAATTATTGCCTCGGCATCAATGCCTTCTGGGATGTAATACACGTACCTGTCGGTAGGCTAAGCTTGTGGAGATATTGAAATAAAATATTCAATGAAAATGGAGGGAAGTGAGAAAATATATATAAAAGTAAATGGCATAATATTGAATAAATTCACTGTAATCGATGTGGCAAAAGAAAAAGTTTAAATGAAACTGAAGGCTCAGAGTAAAACTAAGAAAGTAAACAAAGAAAATTAAATAAACTTGAAATAATAAGTGAGTGATGGCTCATAATTAGTTAGGAAATGGGTTGAGCAGCATCTTACTTGTAACTTTGTGTCGCTCCATTCATGTCAATAGTGTTTTAATATGTATTATTGCAAATTTGACATCTGTAAAGTAGATCTTCAGAGATGCATCAGCAATAATACTTATTTTTTCCTTAAGATCTATACGGTGAATTGACATGAATCCTCAATAGTGTTTTAAGTGACGTAAAGTCGGGCAGTAAATTATTAGTCAATCAAGTGTCCCTCGATGTTGTTTCACACTATTTCCATTTTTGAGAATGTAATTTTGCTAAAAGAAGTATAAATTTAGTTTAGGGTGTTGCCGTTGCCACTTCAAGGGGGGGGGGGGGGAGGGGTCTGCTTAGCATCCACTTGAAAACGGAGAAAACAAGAAATACAGTTTATGTTATGTGTCAATGTTCATGTGTTAATATAACTTTTCAGTAATTTGCATTTCTAAAAGTTCAAAGTCTTTTTAAAGTTAATTAAAAAGCAAGGTTTTAAAATTATATAGAATAGATTAAAAACAACAAACGCGCAGATGAATGATAGAGATAATGGGAAAGTGAAGAAAGCCAGTTTTGTGGTAAAATTTATCAGTCTGCATCAAATTTGAAGGAACATGAAACAGTACTGTAAGAAAGAATTTGAGTTTGAACAGTTTTATGCCAATTTTTGGCAAGGGTTTTTCATCAAATTCTTGTTTGCAGACAGATTTAAGGTCTCACACTGGTGTCAAGCCCTTCCAATGTCAGACTTGCTTAAAAACCTATGTTAGTAATAACCAGCTTAAGCAACATGTCTTAATTCACAAAGGCCGAAAACCAAACTGTGATTTCTGTGAGAAGACTTTTGAAGGAAAAGATGGCTGTATTAGCCATATGAGAGTGCACACAGGAGAGAAACCTTACAAATGTCACTACTGTGAGAAAGCTTTTTCACATAATGTCAGTTGTAAGGCACATGAAAAAGCTCACAGAGATGGAAAATTATCATCTTACCAGCAATCTAAATTTGCCACATTATAAAATATACTCCATTCCTGTTAAGTGGTAAAAAGAGGCAGTAGATTTTTTCCATTCATCTTAAAAATTTCATCTCCAAATTTGAACAATTATCAAAACTGGGTGCCTCAGGTAAGTCTTTTCTAACCTCTTTCTTTCATTGTCATATGTTGAGGCAAAATTGCAATGACTCCAAAAATAAGAAATCAAGATTGTCAGGATGGTTGCAGACAACCTAAATTTCAGAACAGTTAGGAAATGAGTCAGATCTTTTCATTGAACAAAAAATTATCAAACTTTCAGATACACAATTTTTTAAAACAAAATTATATTTCTGCTTGAGTGTCCGTATACTTGAAATCCACTGTTTTTATGTGGCAACTGTTCATTTGATTGTGGTAAGCCAGTTGAAATCTTTAAACAGTTTATACCAACATCTTGTTCTTCAGATTCTGATACATCTAGTCTAGAAGCACTTTTTTATGCACTTCAATGGACTATCTTCCCATACATTGGAACAGTTGCTAAGCAGAGGGTATTCTATCTCACAATTTATTGGAAGATGGTTTATTTATTATTTTTGTAACAAGAGTTTACTCTCCACAATATTTCTAATTTCTGTCATTGAGGGCCATGTGGGGGTTTATTTAATAAATAAAGGCCAAAGTCACTGATAATTGTAACCATTTGCTGTTATTTATTGCACAAAATTTCTCAAAATTTTCACATCAAACTTCATCATTAATCAGAAGTAGACAACATGAATAGTAAACATACATGTACTAGTACATACATTCAACATACATTTTCTTACAGATTTCATTTGTAATGTGGTCATAAATCAAAAGAAGACAGTAAAGCTGGCATATGTAAATATGTACATTCATCTGAAAGATTTCATATCAAACTTGGTCATAAATCAAAGTAGACAAAAAAGCTTGCATTTTCACAAACATTCAAGACATTGATTGGCAAAACAGATTGTGGCATAGTTAAAAACAAGGCAGCAAAGCTGTCAAATTCACAAACAAAAAGCAGAAAAATATGCTGGTGCACAATAGTTTGTTTTTGTCCATTCTAATGCAATATAAAAGTTTGCCAAAAACTTAGGTATTTACTGTCTTACATACATTCTTTTGGATGACAGTTAAATCTTCAGTGTTCCGCCACTCAATTAGATAACATTTACACAAATCATCCTGCAGGTGACGTCATAATTGCAATTTTGGGGTACAAATGGAATAAAAATCAGTTCCTCAAGTTTCTCCTTTACCCAAGCACCCATAAACACTGTTCTAACTCCAATTTAATTACACCATTTAGTACTCCAAAATCTTGCTAGAAATTTTTTTTTAAGCCTAAGTTCAGATTTTATCATTGACAAAGCAAAATAAGCCTTTGTTAAATAACAAGGCAGCAAAGCTGTCAAATGTACAGACAAAAAACAGGAAATAACTATGCACAAAATAGGCTACTGTCAATTCTGATGCAAAATTTTAATGACTGAATCTGACAAACTGCAATGATATGAGTTTATTTCCATTTTTGAAACTTTATTACACAATACACGATAACAAGTTTACCATCATTTTTACATAATCAATTAATAATGTTGTAAAGATGCAGGAAATGCCAAACAAACACTTTTACGTATCTTATTGATTAAATAATGAAACTGTTAACATGCCTAAGAAATGAATCTGAGGAAATGTGAAAAAATGGCATTTCTTTGAAATAATGGCCCGATTAAGCTGATTTTTGAACTCAACCTGCGTTTTAGCAGGAATGACCACTCCTGTGAGTTTCATGACAATTGGCCCATCTGTTTTTCTTATATTGTATTTACTGTGTTGCATATATGCTGAAAAGTGAAGAAAAAAGCATAACTACTAAAACAGTGGCCCGATCATGCCGATTTTCGAACCTGACCTGCGTTATAATAAGATCGATTACTCCTGTGAGTTTCATGACAACAGGCCTATCAGTTTTCCTTGAAATGTGTTTACAGTGTTGCATATATGCTGAAAAGTTAAAAAACAGCATAACTTCCCTTAAAATGGCCCGATCATGCTGATTTTCGAACTTGACCTGCGTTTTATGAATATTCATCAGCTCTGTAAACATACAGCCAAAAAGTAAAACTCCCTTCCACTTATCATGTTTACAATGAAAGTGCACGGCGCCAGCGCCGGCGACAATGACGGCAGATACAGGTGATGGCAATATGTACAGACACATCTGTACATATTTACTGTACTGTTTGAGAACAGTAAGTGACATTGTTTTTTTCTTAAATGGTCATCATGGGAGCAGTGCCCAAAATAGGTTTTTTTTCAAATTTTGATGCAATATTACATAATGTTTAACAGCATAATGACCATCAATTTTAATAATAAAATATTAGTATCATGGATATTCAGAAAATGTGACTAGCAAAGGTCTTCAGGCCCATATGGAACTTCAAAGTCACAACTTGAAAATGCCAAAATGTAAACAAGACAGCACTGTTCTGAAATGTTTTTTTTTCCCCATTTTTAACAATTTTTTAAACATAAAACAAAATTAACAGGTTATTGCCATCTTTATATGATCAACTAAGAAAATTGATGAGATGGGAAAAATATAAATACAACAGTGTTAAATGTCCAATTTCCTCCATTCTGAGATTCTAAACATAGTGAATGATTGCATCTGACAAACTGCAATGATATGAGTTTATTTCCATTTTTGAAACTTTATTACACAATACATGATAACAAGTTTACCATCAGTTTTACATAATCAACTAATAATGTTGTAAAGATACAGGAAATGTCAACCAAACACTTTAACATGTCTTATTAGTTAAATAATGAGACTGTTAACATGCCTAAGAATTGAACCTGAGGAAATGTGAAACAAGACAGCACTGTTCTGACATGGGTTTATTTCCGTTTTTAACACTTTTTTAACATAAAACAAAATAAACATTTTACTGCCATTTTTTTATGACCAACTAAGAAAATTGATGAGATGAGAAAAGTATCAATAGAACAGTGTTAAATGTCCAATTTCCTCCATTCTGAGATTCTGAACATATTGGATGATTGAATCTGACAAACTGCAATGATATGAGTTTATTTCCGTTTTTGACACTTGATTACACAATACATGATAACAAGTTTACCATCATTTTTATATAATCAACTAACAATGTTGTAAAGATGCAGGAAATGTCAAACAAACACTTTTACGTATCTTATTACTTAAATAATAAGGCTTTTAAGATGCCTAAGAATTAAATCTGAGGAAATGTGAAAAAACAGCATAACTTCTAAAATAATGCCCCGATTATGCTGATTTTCGAACTCAACCTGCGTTTTAGTAAGACTGACCATTCCTGTGAATTTAATGACAATTGGGCTTTCTGTTTTTCTTATATTGTGTTTACAGTGTTGCATATATGCTGAACAATGAAAAAACCGCATAACTACTAAAATAGTGGCCAGATCATGCTGATTTTCGAACTTGACCTGCGTTTTAGTAAGATTGATTACTCCTGTGAGTTTCGTGACAACAAGCCTAACGGTTTTCCTTGAAATGTGTTTACAAGGTTGCATATATGCTGAAAAGTGAAAAAACAGCATAACTTCTACAATAATGGCCCGATCATGCTGATTTTCGAACTTGACCTGCGTTTTATGAATATTCATCAGCTCTGTAAATATAAAGCCAAAAAGTGAAACTGCCTTCCACTTATCGTGTTTACAAGGAAAGTGCACGGCGCCGGCGACGGCATCGGCATCGGCATCACCATCGGCATCGGCGACGACAGACGCAGGTGATGGCAATATGTACAGACACATCTGTGTCTGTACATAAAAATCTGTAATTTTGGGCTCATAACTCCATAACAAAAACATTGAAACCAAACTATGGGAATTTTTGCAATTAAATCTTGTTCAGAGGTGAAGTTACGCCCCATACCGATTGCTATCTCACCTTGAAATAGAAAGGTGCTAAATTGATGATAAAAGCTTTGAGTAGCCTACATATGCTTATACATAGCAACGAGAAATATAAACACCAATATTTTATATATTTCAAGGGGATTTTTTATAGTTTTAAATCAGCAAATGCATCAATATCACTGAACAATTACATGCAAGAAAAAAACTCATTTTGAGTATTTGGATGATAATAAACCCTTACAGTGTCCATAACAGCACAATCACCACAAAGTTAAAATTAGGTATCTGGAACTAGCACAGGGCTTCAGAACCATGGGGTTTCTAAGTCATGCATAGAAAAAACCAATAAGTAAAACATACAGTACAATTTACGATGAAAAAAGGTTAAATCTGAACTTGAGTTGAACTTAAATGCTATGAATTGCTCCTATTAAATATCAGGATATCTGATGTAGCTTTCATTTATCAAGGGTATATACAGCAGAATGTAAACTTAAAAAAAGGATAACTTTTCCAAAATTGGTCCAATCAAGCTGATTTTTAATACTTGACCTGGATCTTAATAATATTTATCAGTCTTGTATGTTTGAACACAACAGATAATGAGAACAGATGTCTAGCTACACAATTATCAATTATCATTGTATGTAGAATGGTGTATGCTGAAAAAAAAAAGCACTTTACTTTTCCAAATATCGTCAGATCAAATTGATTTTCAAACTTGGCCTGTATATTTATGAATAAACGACAATTCTCCCACACTTACCAATGGTTAATGAATCCATTCTGACATTTGAAGTTAATCCATATTTTCTAAAAATGGTTAATGAATCCATTCTGGCATACAAAGTTAGTCCATTCTTTCTAAAAGTGGAATATTATATTATTCTTCGAGTTGTTTACAATGTTTTATTATGAAATATGAATCTCATATCAGAAAATGTCTCTTTAATGTTTATGAATCCTGTAAGTTTGAATATAATGGGCTTTCCATGTATTGTGATGTTTGCATTGCGTATCCAGTATAACATTCATTGCATTATGCTGAAAACTACACAAAACAAAAAAACAGCATTACTTTTCCAAAAATGGTCAGATCATGCTGAATTTTGAACTCTACCTGTATTTAAGTTAGTCCTGTAAGTTTTTAAAACAACAGGTCTAAGTTATTCCCTTAATTGTGCAAAATATTTTGTTTATGAAGAAGTGCTCAGTGGCAATGGCACACACGAACAGTATTTTATATAAAAGAAATAGAAAATCCCCCCCCCCACAAACACACACAATCTCTCCCAGACTTTCCCCCTCCCCAGGTTACGTAAATAATGATAGTGAGCTACAAAAAGAAAACCACTTTTAAAAGTTGTTGCTTATTTATGACAAGGGGTAGTGGTGAAAGAATTAAAAATGACAGTTCATCAAAGGTATGCCTGGATTAATGAGATTATCTGTTTTCCCAACCTTAACCTGGGGATGCACCTTGATTAAAGGCAGGCAACGTGATTAAAGGAGGAGAGGTAAAACAGATAAAAGTGTCAGTTGTTTCATCAAAGGGATACCTGAATGAATGAAATTACCTGTTTATCCCAACTTTACCTGGTGATACATTTTAATTAAAGTTCAGATGTTTATTTTATGATATTCCACACTTTAGGTGGGGGGTGGGGGGGTGGGGTGGGGTGGGATCATCTGTGTGTGTGTGTGTGTGTGTGTGTGTTTGGGGGGGGGGGGGTGGGATTGTTCTGATGTACCAACCAGCTTAATCTGATAAACAGATTGCCTCATATTTTCTCTTAGCAAAAATTTAGCCTTCTACTGCACAGTACACTCACACTGGAGGTTCCTGCACATGCAGTGTGGCACATCTTGTACACAATGTTCTACACAATGTTGTACACTTTTCATCTTGTCAAGGGTAAATAATTTTCATTTCTTTTTTTAATTTCAACTTCCTACAGCAGGCTTTATTTATTTTGTTTTGTTTGTTTTATTTTTTATACTTTGTTTTTTTTTCAGTTTAGCCAACCTTTTGCTGTGGTTCTCATGTAAAACTATTTACATGAGATTTGACAAACTTTAACCATTTGAAGGTCTTGCGACCAAATGATCACCAGACAACTTACTTATATTTTATCAGATATTCAGGGTAGGCTTGCTCAGACTTAAATATGACAAAAATTGATGGTGCATCCTCACTATCAACACAGGAATCATATAGATCACCGTGTGGTCGTGAGGGATCTTTTGGTGGGGGGCGAACGAAATCTCTCCTCCCTCTAGTATAAGTGCCAACCAAGACTTTAGAAACTAACAACTGCTTAGAGTCAGTATAGTTATCAGAATAGCTAGCCTGACTTGCAAAATAGCTGCCTTTTCCATAAACAGTGCCAGAACTCATCCCACTTATTCTTGGGTCAAATCCTTGCTGGCAAACTGCAGGGATGTATCTTTCCTTGGTACCATGAAACAGATAGCGCTCTTCAACTCCTCCTGGTGGCTGTTTCTTTTCCATCCACAATTTTTTCCTAAAAAATAAATAAATAAAAATAAATAAATAAATAAATAAATAAATAAATAAATAAATAAATAAAATATGATCAATTAAAAATAGAATGATTATCAACTTCCAGAATATTTGAATAGAATCACCAATGTGAAAATTTACAATGCAATGCGTGACATTTATGTTTAATTTGGCGTTAATTCAACATTCAGTAGTATACATATAACATACACTGCATGTAATTTAATTAATCATATAAAGTATTATATTCAAAATTCAAAATTTTAATCAATTGCAGATTGAATTAATATCATTTCAAAAATGAAAATAAAAACTCATCTGCTTGTACATATGATGAACCTCACTTGCAAATATTAGAAACGTGCCAAATCAATCTTTATAAGGTGGTAGGAAAAGGTAGGCCAATTTGTTCTAGCTATTTCTATTAGCAATACTATTGTGTTGAAGATTAACGTGACCTTGACCTATGACCCAGCAACATCAATACCAAATATGAGGACTGCAGACCAATTATTAATCCTTTTCTTTTTATTTTTCAGAGAAGGTCAGGTTACAGATATACCAACTAAGAGGCAAATTAACAGATCACCCGACAGGTCCAAAAGGGGGGACATTTATTGAAATGAAGTAATATAAAAAAAGTAAAATCTTTAACATCCAGACTGTTCCCGATTTTTTTACATGTTTACCTGGAATATCCATCCCAGATCTCTTGATTTTGTATTCTCTCGACTGAAGAAATTGTGTAATGTGACATGGATGAACGAAAGAGTTTTGAAACCTCTACAAACTCTCGGTGTGTTTGTGGGAGCTGCAATTTTTTCAAAAGAATAATAAAATCTATAAAAAGAGATGAGTTAAGAGTCATTAATGTATCAAATTATTAAACAATATTAAAATTAACATATGCATGTACATGAAAGGGTTGCAGTAGGATATTTATAATGAGTCACAGTAAATAATACTGATCTACTGTAACATGTGTACATATACCCATTATATACCTCCTCCTCAATGACCAATACCCACTACTGCCTTAGTTTACTTTCAAAATTCTGCTCTTAATTTGTTGTCTAACATCCAGACAAGTTAAGCAATACTAGTACATATGGTCCAAGAAAGGAAGAAAGGTTTTCACTCACCTTTACCAGTTGATAAGAGTTACTGATCATTGGTGCCGTGGTGTCCCAGTGAGAAGGTACACCAGGTGGGGCAGTAGAGACTGCTGCTGAGGCATCACCAGGTTGCCTTCTGTCAGATGATCTGAAATATACCCACATGTGGTAATTTTGTATTATAATAATATTTATGTTCTTAGCTTGATAATGATATGTGATTAAATTACCTTACACCTGTATATAAATTGTAATGTAATGAAGCTAGATCATGATAATAAAGATTCTAATAATAATGCCAGATGGGAAATATCTAATATTTTCTTTCGTTTTTGGCTAAAATTTACTGTAATATATGGTAACTTTTACAGTAATTAACACATCAGATGAAATGCCAGTATAAGGTTCAAGCTTTGAGATCATTAATTAGTACTTGTTAAAGTTATGGATGATCAAATGCCAATACATTTATTATAAAAAGTAGTAATATAATGTATAAACTTCTACCACATATTACCATACACATATTTTCACATGAACATTACCAGTATTTATTCCTTCAATGGTCAAGACGAAGATCTTAACCAAAGTAATTAAGTCTCACACAGTATAAGGATTTAAAAAAAAAAACTGAAGTCTTTATTTCTTTTCATCTAAACCACCTGATAATTATAATGACTTAAAGGCATGATATATGTAACACATTTTACTGTATTCACAACTCATTCTACAAAAAAAAGTGTTTGCAATGCAGTGCTTACTTTTGCCTTAATGCCTGTGTGAATTCCTCAGGTGAGACATAAACAGGTCTTCTGCGCACTTTTCTTTCTGTTCCAATACGGATATTTTTCTGAACCATTTTCTCAAAATCTAAAACATATTGATGTTCTGGTGTTTCAAAATCAATTTCTCCAAGTTTGTCTTCCAAGAATGCTGCTTCTATTTTCTTTGAGTCCACAGTAGATTTGAAACTAAGTGCTCCTATCAGTAGGCCTGCAACTGGAGCTGGAGTGCCCTGGAAAAGAACAATTAAAACTCAGTACCACAGACCCTTGCTATGACTACTTTTTTTTCTTGTGTTAGATCAACTTAGATGTAAATTGGGGGCTGTAACAATAGTCTGAAGGTTCGGTTACGTACCTATACTCCCCCGCACCGATACTCCCTTGCACTGATACTCCCCCGCTTCTTTACATCCCCGCACCGATGCTCCCCTGCACCGATACTCCCCCGCTTCTTTACATCCCCGCTCCGATACTCCCCCGCACCGATACTCCCTCGCACCGATACTCCCCTGCTTCTTTACATCCCCGCACCGATACTCCCCCGCACTGATACTCCCGCGTACCGATACTCCACAAAAACACTACTCCCCCAAGGCATAGATTCCCTTGGCTTTGTAAACCCCATTCGTAATTTACAACACTTTCTATAATGCTTTTTTTTTCAAGATGCACCACCCTCTTTGGACCAAGAATTGACTAATTTTATTCGAAATATATTGGGAAAAATAAAGAACGTTACACGAAGTCAATCTCAGACTTAATGTGCTTGACAGTACGTAGGTCTACAGCTCTTCCTTGTGATTTTTGAGAAATGTTTTTGCAAAATTAATTTCGTTCTCCTACTGTACTCAGTAGTTACTGTATATATATTGTACGGCCTTTTATTTATTTATTTATTTATTTATTTATTTATTATTATTTTTATTTTTTTATTAACTTAAGGCAAAGTTAGTTTTAATCTAAGATAACGCAGCTATGTCTTTTTTTTCAGGCAACGATGAATTCGTAAAATTATTAAGTAATAAAGAAGAAGTGCTTAAGCGCTTCGTTTTCTGTCTTTTTCCTCCAACCTTCTTTTCTGCTCTTTAAGCTTCTTTCCCTTGTCTTTTGAATCTGAATTAGATTAGAATCTGAATTGAGCAAAATTCAAAAAGACCAAAATGTGAAGAAAAATGGGAACAAGAGTTAGGTATCAAAATAGACTGGCAACTAACGTATACCAATGCCCTGGTCAAAGTTAAAGAAATAAGATTGAAATGGTTTAATTTCAGAATAAACCACAGAATTTTGGGTACCAAAGAGTTGCTGTTTAAATACCATATGATCGAGAATCCTCTTTGTAGTTTGTGCAACAAACAGGCTGAAACGATAAAGCATCTATTTATGGACTGTGAATTAGTAAAGCTTTTCTGGACAGAGGTTGAACTATGGTTAAGTCAAATTACAGGAAATGTCTTCAAAATACTGCCATCTGATCTCATTTTTGGAAGTAGCGATAAAGTTAAAAACCTTGTAATTCTTCATTCTAAATTTTTTATTTTCAAAAGTACAAAATTAAATTCTAGATTGCTACTTAAATCAGAACTTAAATCTACTTTAATGAGTATAGCAAATCAAAACATATAGTTATTGTTTCAGTTTGTCTTTTTTACTTTTTATTAATTATTAGTTTACTTCTAATTATACATGTTTATAAATCTGTATATCTTTGTTTGTATATAAATAGGGTGTGCGTGCTAGTGTGTGTGAGGTTGGGTATGTGTGAGTGTGTGCAGGAGCCTTTATTTAAATAAAAATTAAAAAATTGTGATAAAAATAGATAAGTCACTCTGGTACACTTCAAATGTTATCAATTCCTTATCAACCTGAATGTTTAACGTACCATAAAAAATTTAATTAATATAACATAGTATATTTTCTCTTTAGTGTGAGAGTGGGAGTGACTGTAGTTTTCTTTTTTGTACTACATATATGCTGTATTTGTGAAGTATTGTGTCAATAAAAAAAAAAAAAATTCAAAAATTTTGAAAATTGTTGCACAACGAAATTGTCGAGACACGAGCATGCGTTGTGAACACGCCTTTCATACTCGCAGTCCCGTCGTGTTTTCGATTTTGTTCGTTATAGATGTGAGGGCGTGCGCCATACTCAACACGCAAAGGGCTCTTTCTCCTTCATTTCTTGCGGCGTGCATCTTGGACCAGGCAAGTCTCACTTGCAAACCAATCGCAAACTCCTTAGAAAGGGAGCAAATTACGCTTGTGGCCTCGCTGTTCGCAGATTATTCGTGGAATCTATTGCAAATGTTCAATATCCTCCGTACGTGCTGTCATACATGTGAACTCGAAATTTTGCATAAAGGACTTGTGTGGTACATGAGATTCTCCGCAAAATTTGGACTTAAACGGGTCGTAGATTTTGATCCACTTACCTAGACTGACCCTAACCTGTATAATTAAATGGATGGTTGACTCTGTTACTCGATCCTCAGTTTCGTCAAAATTGCATAGGGGGAGTAATGATGCGGGGGAGTATCGGTGCGGGGGAGTAACGGTGCGGGGAAACAACAACGCGGGGGAGTATCAGTGTGGGGGAGTAACGGTGCGCGTATAACGGCAATTTTACAGGGGGTTTATCGATGCGGGGATCTATCGGTGTGGGGTCGTATCGATGTGCATAATGCAAAGATTTACTAAGGGGGAGTATTGGTGCGGGGGAGTAACGGTGCAGGGGAGTATCGGTGCCGGGGAGTAACGGTGCGGGGGAGTATCGGCATGACCCCGAAGGTTCAATAGTCTGAAGGTTCATTGGTCCAAGTGTTCACTATAGAACCTTTGGACCAATGAACCCTAGATTAAAAAACTGATGAAAATGTTACCATTTTTCGGACCAATGAACCTACAGACTATCGAGACGCCCCTGTAAATTGTAAATCATCTTCAGTTTTTAATTATGTACTGTACGAGACATTCAGAATATATTACTGGCACAGGACTTCAGTTCCATGGTATTTCATAGTAGCAAATTGAAATGCCAATAAGACAAAAATGAAAATTTCAAATAAAACTGCAGAACTCCAAGAAAAATTATCCATTAAAGATGCGATTAAAATTTGACTATTAATTTAGTGCCATAAATCATAACAGTGAGTTTGAGGATAAAAAAAAGTCACACTGTTATCCATAAATTGCATAAATGATGTAAAGTGTATAGTGACGCCGACCCCACTGACAGCAACATTCATGATAATGTATGTACACACTATCTGTACATAAAAAACAGTATTTATTTTCTATAATATGTATTTTCTCTAAATATGAATGAATTTGTGTCATGCATGCTATGTAATGAAGAAGTTGGTAAAATTTCAGGGAAAATTTGTTTCTTTGTTACATAAGTGTCTAAATTTCAGGGAAATTTTATTTCTTTGTTACATACGTGTCTAAGACCCCATTCCCATAGATTTTAGATCAATCTATCCCTGTGGGGAGTCTCACTAGAATTACTGTCAGCTTAGCTGGCTTAAGCGTCTGTCCCGCCCACTAAAAGCTGTAAGGGGGTAATTAACTAAGGTGCGCGCTTGGCTGACTGCAATTTAGCGTGAACCCCCAGGGCGTTAGGTTGATCTAAATCTAAATCTCTGGATCGATCTAAATCTCTGGGAATGCACCCCAAGAGGCCATTCAGAATAGAAAATCCAAGGACCCTATGGCGGACCCTACATGAAAGAAGAGCTGACTAATCTGCTGATGGTCTCCCCACCTCCACACACGCTGTCCATGCAGGGGTCTAGCTATTAAACATTGGAGATGTGATTTAATCCATTTAATGGCATGTGTGGAGGCATGGAGACCATCAGCAGATTAGTTAGCTCATTTGACGGCAAAGCGGATAATACGCATGCGCAGAAAGCTCATTTTCCTGCAAATTCAATAACGACATTTGCGATAACTGACTTCATTGGGGATGATTTTTTTTCGAAGAACCGACAAAAAATTGAAAATTGCGCCCAGGATGTCATCCATAAAAATAAAAAAAGTGTCACCTAAGTGTCTATACTGCACCACAACATCAACCTCCTTCAGAGAGGGGAGCAATTTTAGTTCTCGGCATAGGTGTTACTAATATTTACCTTTGACACATCCTGTTCTTGTCACTAACCTGTTTTTCATATTCAGACCACTGTCCAAACTCATCCTTCCAATACCACAACCAACATGTGCTGAAGGCTCTAGAAGCTGGTGTCGCCACCTCTGAGGACAATGTGGACAGCCTACGGATCTCCAAAAGTTGGTGATCACCAGAGCTTCTGATTGTCATGGTCAAGAAGCTGACAGAGCACTGATGCCTGTAACAATATAACATAGACGATTATAAGTATGAATTTTAAAAATTAACATCAAAATTTAAAGTATCATAATGGCTAGAATTCAAAATATTGTATCCAACCTAATGGCTGATTTTGTGATATCATTTTATTGCCTTTCACTGCATGGTTATTTGCACTTGATATTACTATGCTATCTTAAACATGTTTCAATGTAATTGCTAGTAACAGAATATGATGTAACAAAAATCACTTAAACCACCCTATTAATATGAAGCCAAGTTTACATCTTTATGAAATAAATAGTAAATTGATAATTATCTTGAAGAAAGAGGAAGACTACTGGGTACTGTGTATCCTGTATGACGGTTGTATATATATGTCACTTTATAATTACGTATCTGTGTTCATACCAGTCTATGTGCACCATAGTCCTATTTTTCTCCTATTTTTTTCTTGCTAGCATCACGTTTGACTGAAGAATTAAAACTAAACTTACCCCTTAAGACATATCATCACTTCAGTTTTCTGAGGATTGCAGAATTCTTTTTCCAGATGTTTTATTTGCTGTAGGTCTAGAAGATCTGCCCATTCACCACTCCCAGTTACATCCCTGCACTGCCAGTGATACGGCAACCTGAGAGGGTTGTGGAATTTTCTGAAAGAAGAAAAATGATAACTTCAGTAATTTATATCAAAGAAGTCATGGTGGCAAGAAGTAGATAGACTAACTACAAGTATATACATGTATTGTTCAATAACATACATGTTCTTGTACTTGAATACAAAGTTCATTCCAACTGAAAGAAAAAACGTCATACCAGGGGTATACAAGTGCCTTAGAGAAAAGGGTTAAAAATATGAGCATAAAGTGGGACAATATTACAAAATTTATTGTCAACGGAAAATTTGATGTAGAAAAAGTAAGATTCGCATACTATGAGAAGAAAGATTTTTTAGATATGCATCCTATCCCTTGAGCCAACAGCATTTGGGTGTTTGACACTCTACTGCACATGCATATTAAGCACAATATCTACTTTCATATCTCTCTAGACACCTGTGTGTGCTTGTTTGAAGATAGATCCATGTTTCTTAATGTCCCAAAATCATATTTCTATTTTTACACAAAACTACTTTTCTTTCCCAATTCAGACCTTAAAATTATAAAACCCCTCAAATAAAAGTTGGCGAAGAGTACTTGATGTCAATATTTTTTCTGAAAAGACATATTAGTGCATGAATTGGTGATGGTCGTAGGGACTGACCAGTCACTTAAAATAAATCATTAAATAAAACTGGCATAAAACATTGGATCCAGACATTTCAAACACAAAGTTGGGTTAACTGAGAGAAGGTGAGTGAGATGAAAGGATCGATCTGGTAATTTTTTTAAGGAAAAAAATGCAGTTTGGTGGAAAAGTTGCATTTAGGATATCTTTTATGTTTCTTCTCCTGATAATCAAATTTCTCCTCACACAATACAGGGGTTACTGTACCTGCATGACTGCCCATAGTTACACTTGCCACGAAGATGGAAAGTACATATTTCATCATCACCGTAGATACTAGCACAAGTACTTCCCATGGCTGCTGGCAGGTGCTGGACACTGGCCTGGTGTCTGGGACTACCTGGACCAACTGCAGAGCCTTGGTCACTTTGCCTGTACCCTGTCATGGGTGCTGGCATGTGCTGGACACTGGCCTGGAGTCTGGGACTACCTGGACCAACTACAGGACCTTGGTCACTTTGCCTGGACCCTGTCACTTTTCCTGCATCCTTTCTCTGCTTGGGTGAAGAGGACAGAGGTGGCTGACTGGATGATGATGACGTCATGCTTCCAGAATCAGACGTCATATCCATGCCTTCAAGTGCATCGCGTATTTCTGCCAGAGTTTCTTTAGGACTCCTGTTCACATTGATTCCATTCTTTTCCAACACTGCCTTCGGTTGTGGATCATAGATGTTGTGCGATCGTTTACATTTTTTACCAAAGCGACAAGATCCCAGCAAGTAGTGTTTACACACATGCAGAAATGGGCAGGAAGATGCTGAAGACTCCGCACGACACCCTTTGGCAACATTGTAAAACTTGCAAGGTTTAGGCACTGTTCTCGCACTACTGTTCATCACAGTCTTCAGTGCTCTTTCATCCAGTCCACTCAGATGGTGTTCAAACAGTGCATGCTGATTGTGATCAGTGGTCAGATCATGGCCAAAATGGCAGTTGGGGGTGAATTTACAAGTGCCATTCAAGTAATATTTACACAGATGTAAGTTGTCACAAAGTGAGTCTTGGCAAGTGGACTTTCTTGTGCAGTGTTCTGCGCAGTAATCAATGGTGGTTATCGCTTTTACAAAGTCCACTATGTTTCCTCCAAACCTTGTAGTTTCTGTTTTGAAATTATTTGGATACATTTGCAGAAAACCCCAATATTCCTCAACTGGTAAGTTTCTCAATGCTTTTCGTCTTTTCATCTCACTCTTCAAGGCACCATATTCCATCTTTCCTCCATGTCTGCTCAATATTTTGTAAATGGCATTAATATAATCAGCTCGACCGCCGTATTGATGCGCCATTTCACTTTCTCTTTCGAGTTTGTCTTCCTGGTAGCAGAGGGGAGTGATCAATATCAAGATAGGCTAAATACTTACTGCCTATGAACTTTACTTTTCACTCTATCTCATACCATCATTTAGAATAACGGTTTGACGCAAAATTTAATTTAAAAAAATAAAAATTAAACCCGAAATAAAGCGACACATCAACCGCCACTCATCAATGAAGTGACTTCTGTCTTGTTTTTGAAAGCCTGTTTACGTACGGGCACTTTCAAGTATGGCCGCTTCCTTGGAGAGCGAAATTTACAATGAAGTTCGTAAACTAAGAAAGAAGCTGCGTCAGATAGAAAATCTCCAGAGATTAGACAGAGAATTGACTGAAGAGGAAGAAGTTAAGGTTGGGAAGATATATAAATTACCTCAAACATTTGTCATTGTTAAGGGGCCTCCCTCTTTAGAATTTCTTCAACGCAGTAACTCTGCATCTCTGCGTCCTCAAAGCCAAGTACCATCTGAAAGCACCTCAGTGTGCGAGATGACGGGAATGTCGCCTTTTTTATCAGAATGGTGCACGTAAATCGCTCGATTAAATTGTTCAAAAGAAACGCCGAAAATTCATGCGTGCTTGTAATTATGGTCTACATAAAATGCACAATACAGCGCAAAGCACTATAGAACGACGTCGGAGGGGTGCAGAAGTACGCAAAGACGTGCAAAGATGCGCAAAGACGCGACAAGACAGGTTTATTGAATAAATAAACACCAACTTAGAGTCACATATGATTCTCTATGATACAAAAACTGTAAGAATTTGACTTAGATAAAAATACACTAACTATGAAGTAGTGCTAGAAATTGTCTTAGATAAAAAATAGAAGCATATGTAACCAAGGAGTTATAACAGAAGGAGATTACACGCAAGCCTCTCTATTGTCCGATGTCTGTTACGGTGGGCGGAGCTAGCTACGGGGGGGGGGGGGGGGGGGGGCTCCTGTCTCAAGGTTATAACTCCTTGATGTAACTCTAAGTTGATGTTTATTTATTCAATTAACCTGTCTTGTTGCATCTTTGCGCGTCTTTGCGTACTTAAGTATGACCGGTCACAAATTGACTTTCTATCTCAAGAAAAGTTTGATTCTTTTAATTTCGAAAACAATTGTTTTAAAGCTTATAATGATGAATTTCATCAGATGTTTTTACAACTTACAGTAACAGCCTAGTGTATATTTGTCAGAGAATAATTTCATCAGCCGTGTTATACTAGTATATGTTGTAAGAATGAAGTAATTTTTCTTCAGTCTACAGCTAATATTGACAAAGATGAGATCAGTGGAATTTGGAGAGATTCTAAGAATGGTAATTGAAACCACCTACTTCAGATTCCAAAGTAAAGTATATATGAACAGCCATGGGTTCACCTCTTTCCCCAATTTTATCCAACTTTTTCATGGAAGAATTTGAAAAGAAGGCACTAGCCACTGCAGTTCACCCTCCCAAATTCTAAAGACGATACATAGACAACACAGGAATGGTCATCCAAAGTCAACACCAAGAGGAGCTGTTTGCACACATCAGTGTCAAACAACATTCACACATCAAATTTACTATGGAGAAAGAGGATTATAAACAGCTATCCCTACCTATGCTGTACCTAAAACTGACCATAAAAGGAAATACAATCACAGCAGACATATATTGTAAACCCACCCACACAGACCAATATCATTGGGAGTCACACCATCCCGTATATGAAAAACTAGGGATTGTAAAGACACTTATGTATAGGGCTGAGACCTTAATTGGTAAAGGACAGAGAGACACATTAAAAGAAGGGGACAGGCATTAAAAGAAGGGGAAAAGATGGGCAAGAAACAAAGACAAAGAAGTGCCTACACTATAGCTCATAATAGTGATAAAAAAGAGAAGAAACAAGTCATTGTATTACCCTACAACAGGGGGGTCTCAGAATGCCCACAACGGACATTTAACAAATACAACATCAACTTGTACAACAAAGCAGGGTTCACCATCCGGAATGCAGTAGTAATTCCCAAAGACCCATTAGACAGCAATGAAAAGTGTGGAGTAGTCTATGAAATGGAATGTGGGGGGGGGGGGGGGGTTGGAAATCCCCCACAGTTTATATATATATATATATATATATATATATATATATATATATATATATATATATATATATATATATATATATATGTCCATGCACCTAGTGTCATTATTATCTTCTTATTTTTTTGGGGGTATAAACACTGCCATCTTGCAACTTGCATGAAAATGAGGCACTACACATGCATGCAGACTTTGTACCAGGGGTATTTCTAGATATTTGACTGGCTAGTCATTAAAAATTAAAGTATTTTTAAAATTAAAAATGGAATAAGACATCAAGTCCAAATGCAGGAGTAGTGATTCCTGAGTAGGAAAAAATTGCTCTTTATCCCAGGAATCTCATTGTGGCAGGTAAATCCTGTCAACCATTCCTTTAATTACATTTGCCCCTGAAATGAATGGACTAAGAGTTTCACAGAAAACCATAAAAAGCATTAACTAAAATTCCAACATTTTCATATGAAGTTAAAGTTAACACTGGGACTATTCTTTTTATCAAGGTTTCCAAGAAACTGCCCATAAGACTACAACTCCAAGATTTATTATCTCAAATCCCAGAAGAAGATATTCCACTTCACAGTAGAGCTGCCTCCAGTTCTGCTGTTAACAGTGCCACCTACAGTACAGCAGAGAGTAATGTCAGTTGGAGCACTGCAGACAGCAGCACTATATCCAGCCCAGACACAGTGACTGTCATATCACCTGCCAGGCCCAGGACTGACACAGAGAGTGGGGAGGGGGTGGGTGGAGGGGCTGAAGTGGAGGAGGACGAGGAAAGAGATAATGAGAAAGTAACCACAGACATGAAACACAGTGAAATCAGTGATGGAGACAACATGAAAAGAAAAAGTGACAGGTACATGCAATGATATGTGTACACATTATTAATTACCAGGACATTAAAAATTATAACTCTGAATCTTACTTTTCTATATTTCAATTTATTATATTTAGAAAGTATTTTATTTGAATTTATAATGATTTATGTCCACATATTTTTTTTAAATTAAAAATAAGTTGTGTGTAGTAAACAACAATACTGCAAATTTAGGTGCAAATTCCTACTGCCTATTTTTCTGTACTTTTTAATCAGTGAATGTTTTCATCTGTAGTCAAAACATCCCAAATGAAACCATCTCAGAATCTCAAAGAACTCAGACAGTGCCAAAGAAAAAGTCCAAGAAAGCAGGTATGCTCAATTCATAACAACCTTTTTGATAACAGTAAAGCCAGAAAAAATTGAGTAGGTTAATAAGCATAATTGAAGCTAATTTGTTTAGTCAACCAGTTATTTTTAATGCACTGAGGATTTATTTCTTCAGCAGTCCACAATGAGTAATCTTGAGTAAAAACGGTTCCCCCCCCCGACGATCCAAAAATGTATCTCCAGGTAAAGGTGGGGTAAACAGATAATCTTAGTCATCTAGGTATCACTTTGATGAACTAACTGACACTTTTTATTGTATAACCCACATGTCATCTGTCTTTAATCAAGGTCCTTTTCAGGTAGAGATGGCATAAACAAATAATCTCACTCATTCAAGTATCCCTTTGATGAACTCTCAGTTTTAATTGTTTTACCATTACCCCGTGACTTGAAAATGACAGCTTTTGAAACTTTTTTCTAGTGTCATTATTATCATTTATTAACCTTCACAAAACTCACTAGCATAAAATGGAATGCAGATAAAATGACATTTGTCTTTTTATAGATAGATTGATAAAACAGTAGTTTTTGTTTTGAATAAAAATGACATGGCAAATTTGTTAAATTTGCATCTATAGCATCTGATAAATTAAGATTACTTCCCAGGTCTGTTAAAGACCTTCTAGAATCATATAATTAATAGCCAATCCTTGATTTTTTTTTCTCATTTTCGGTCTTCTTTCTTAATAACAGTAAAATATTCAAGGCATGTATAAATGCCTCAAATAAATAATTCAAAAGCAGTGTATTTGCTTTGCTAGGATAGGGGTGTGATTGATATATATATATATATATATATAGATAGATAGATAGATAGATAGATAGATATAGATATATATAGATATATATATATATATCTAAAACAATTTTTCTTATTTAATAATTATTATTCTCTTAACAGCCCACAAAGAACATGATGAGAAAGTTTTTAAGCTTCAGAAGGCATGGAGACAGTCTGAGTTTGTGGTCAGTTGTCTGGAGGGTCACAATGACCTGGTCATTTCTGTGGCTCTAGAGAAAGACTGGCTGCTGTCTGGAAGGTAGGCACTCTACACATATGGTAATAATAATAATAATAATAAGTTTATTTAGATATAGCAACCAAAAGGTTGAAGTTGTACGTAAAGTGCAGGGGCGGATGAGGCCGTCTTCTGGGTCTTCCGGAAGACCGTTAGATTTTCAAGTTTACATTTATTGGTGTCTTATCTTTTCTGTTGGAAGACGGTCAAAAATGGAGGGTAGATCAACAAAGATAGTTTGGAAGACTGTCAGAAAATATCTCTGGATCCGCCCCAGAAGTTATTGCTCAGAGCAAACTTTACAAATTAAAATATTTACATAAAGGATATACAATAAGACCAAAATAAGTTTGAAAAAGCACAGGACTCTAAAAGTTTGATAAAAGAAAAGGGGATAAAATAAAGTATGTACCAAAAAAAAAAAAAAAGACCAAGATTAGTTCCAAAATAAAACACAGACCACTAAATGTTTGATAAGGAAAACTACATAAAGTTTTTTTTTTAATGTTCGATTCTAAAATTTTGGTACACACAAATTTGACAGGCTGTACCTTAGTTTTCTTTGTGGTTTGCAGGTTAATAGGTTATTCAGCTTGTCAATTTTTTTTTTATTTTCAAAAAGAATGATTTGCAGTTTTATGGGCTACTCCTTTAAAGTAAGAAGCTTTGCTTTGACTAGGGCATCAATGCATGGTAACTCAGGGACTATAATTCTAAGTGACCTCAACTGGATGGATTCTATTATTTTGCAATGTTCCCTGGTAAATCTGGGGTGCCACACAGGACAAGCATATTCAACAAAAGACCAGATTAAACTGGTGCAGTTAATGCAATTGTGTACATGCTTTCTTATAGGTAAAATCAACATGTTCAGACCATTTAAAGTTGTTAGTGAGAAAAACACCCAAAAGTTTGAAATAGGACTCTTCAATCCTCTAATATCAACTGATTGACATTTTGGCACAGCTTGGGTAAAATTTACTGTCATAGATTTGTTTTGTGATGTTGAGTCTCATATCGTTTCTTTTTTTTGTCCAGTCAGTGATTTCATTTGTGGCCTGTTGGATGTTACTTGTAGCTTTAAAGTCACACACAGTTGTATCACAAAGTCGTAGTCTGGCTAGCTAGCCTTAAAGTTGTTGATCATGATAATTAAAAATAATGGACCCAACAATGTTCCTTGAGGGACGCCATCCTCATCAGTCTCTTCATTTCTCAAGAGAGCAACTGAAGCAATGTCAGCACGTGTGAAATTCCTGTATAAAATTCATTTTTTCGATATTATTTTGATAATGCAATGTACTTAAAAAAAACCTGACACAATTTTAATTTAAAACAAGTCTGAATGCTTGTCTGTATAAGCAAGTCACATAATTCTCTCAATATGATCTGTTTCAGTCGTGACACCACAATGAAGTTATGGGAAGGGAGTACAGGCAGGGAACTGCACAGTTTTGGTGGCCACACAGACAGCGTGACAGCAGTCCTCTTTATTCCAAAGGAAGATTGTGCTGATTTAGGTAAATGAACAGGATAAGATCAGATGGTACCACTGTAAGACAGGGGTCATTGATTATCAGTAATTTTGAATTGATATTAAGTATCTACTTTTTCTCATTTATTAAATATTGGGAAGTATATGTATTAAATGTCCTTTGTTTTGTTTCTTTATTTTATGATCATTAGTTTATTTCATTCCCCAGTTAGGGATATGTGTAAAATAGGCGAAACACCCCAATTTATAACGGTTTTCACAAATCTTACATTCTTGTCTCTACTTGTTTTTTTTAATTACCAAAACCATATACTTTTAATTGTTTTTAATTTTCACTTTTTCATCAGTTTGTAAGTATCATTTTGTGAAACAGTATAATTATTGTTAATTTGCTGCTTTACGTAATTCAATGCACTAGAAATGATAATTCTCACAGGACGCTTTCAAAGTGTGAATAAGTAAATAAAATCACTTCTAGTTACAGAGATATTTTGAAAACTTCATCAATTTCAGAGGCCAAGCAATGCATTTGGTTGAATTCACAACTCTTAAAATATTACTTATTTTTTTTAATGACAATTTTTTAAAGTTTCTACTGCAGATGTAAGGAATCAGGTAAACCAAATAGTATTACATGTTGAGTGAATTCAGTATATTTTGCCTGTCTAATTCCGCATATAATGTCCTTTTTAGCTGGCCAATATGAACTGGCCGAAGATGACCGTCTGCTGGTCAGTGGGTCCATGGACTGTGCCGTCAGACTGTGGTCACTTAAAACAGGTAAATACACCATGGAAATCATTTAAAAGTGTTTTACCTCTAAAATGGTTATGATTTACTTATGAGTAGGTCTCCTATAAAATTTGTATAATATTATGAATAGAAAATATTAAAATATTAATGGTTTGGATTTTCAGTTGCCTTATGTTAAAACAAATTTTAGCTTTAACAAATTATAATGTAAACTATTAAGCAATGTTTTGAATACCTGGAGATTTTCCAACTCATTTGGGCCTTCATCAGCTTGGGGCCTATTTCAATAAGTCTGAAGTAATGTTGCCAAATTAAAGCTTAGACGTCTAAACTTGGATATAGCCGACTCCCTAAAATTAACTTTGAGATATAGGTCCATGAACATTTTACAAAGACATTGCTCACAATAAATGTAATTGACATACTTAACTATTTGCCTGTACTGAGGGTTAGAAATCACTGTCAAGAAATTTGACTAGAGGGTTACATTGGAAAAAAATTGTTAAGTGACCTTTTATGTTCTTTCTGAAGTGCAATTGCTAGTCTTTTCTGGAACTAATTTTCCAATTTCATTATTGTTAACCAGGCCTTTATTGATGTCTGAAAAGTTAAACATTTTGTACTGATGCTGCCCCCTGATATAAATTCTGATATTTTTTTATGTACATAGGTTGCATGGTGAAGTCCATCTACACCTATAACCCTGTGACCTGCATGACATACTGTACGCCAGGCAGGCTACTGGTCACAGGCTCAAGTAAGTGGGAAATTACTTTACAACTGTCCAGACAGTAAGGAAAAGGGATTTTAAAACAATATTGACAGCAGACCAGGCTTAAAAATGCTGGTGGATTTAGATGGAAATTAACTGCAGTCAACACAGCCCTGTGAGCTCACATGAAACAGAAAGCTTCATAACCTGCTTCTGTACCTGTCAAGCCTCTCAACCTCATCAGAAGTCTCATAATTTAGGGACTTGTCTCTGGATTCAGAGACATATGTATAAATGTTTATTAATTTAGTCAATGAACACTGAAGGTTTATTTATTACCCAAAAGACTGTATGTAAGGCAGTATATAAGGAGAGGGTGACAATATCCTTGAAGTGAGTTTAATTTATGCTCATAAATGCAGAGTGACATATTCCAGTAATATACCTTATTCACTTTGCATTGTATATATCTGATTTTCATTATTGATCCACCTTTTACATTGAAAAACAAAACTACATAAATTAATGCATTGAATGACACTTATTTTAAGCTTTACTTAGATAAATCTTGGACAAATAAAATGAGACAAAATGCAGTAAAAATGGAGGAGTGGGAATAAACTTTTTCTGTTCTAACTTAAAACTCTCTGTATATTTGCCATATAATTATATTTGTTTTATATAAGGTTTTATTGTGAAGAGTCCAATAATGTGATAATTCCGTGTGGGATGCAGTCCACAAGTTCAGTGGGGAGCAAGAGCACGTATGATCTGCTTATTTGACACAGGGACCTAAAGGAAAGAAAGTGGCCCTTGGACCTCCATTTATTTATCTAAGGGTAAAGCAAAATTAATAACCTTTATTTTTTATAGTTAAACTGTACCTAATACCCATTTCTTTATCAGGTGGAGGCAAGGTGGAACTATGGAGTCTTGCGACTGGAGAAAATATCTGTTCATTGGTAGCTTTTGATGAGGCTACAACGTGTCTTAGGGTAAGTGACCTATGAGCTCCCTGATGCCTAGGGAGAACTTAATAGCATAACTCTGCCCTTTTCACTAGCAGGAATCAACTTTAAAAGGAAAAGTAATATGTATGAATATTGTAAATTTGGTTTCTTTGCCCTGTTTGCTGATTATTTGACTGTATATGTTTTCATTGTAATAAACATCAGGTATCACTATGAAAACAATCAGTAAGTCACAAAGTTGCCTTTTTCTTTTGAAGATGATATTTAATCTTGTTGGATAAAAGAAGAAGTAGTATTAGCAGTAGTATTATAATATATATATGGTGGCTGAGCATGTTTTCAGGCTTTGGGTAGAAACAGATGGTGACTGAGTGAAATTGCCTATTTTTAAATATTGAAATTGTTAAATGAGAAAATGAATATATCCATTTTTTCTAGATGGATGATGACAAAATTTACAGTGCCTCAGCAGATGGATTCATCAAAATTTTCACCATCAAAGATGGAAAACTAAGTCTTCTTTTTGAGTCAGAAGATGTTAAAGGAGTCAATGGAGAAGACTTGCTGTTAAGACACATTCGTTCCCTATCAACCAGTAAAGATACAATATACTATGGGGATGATGGGAGTAACCTCAAGGTGCTAAGTTGGAAACAAGGTATTATAGCAGTCTTGATTAACATATAGTACACTGAATGTTTTATCAAATCTTGAAGTACACTACTGAAAAAATGAACAAATGCTCTGATTAATAATTGATATTAAATATTATTAAATGACTGTATAATTTATTACTAAACAGACCTGTCGCAAGAGGGATTTTGCCTTTTTTTTCCTGGAAAAGGTCTGCTCTGAATAAAGTTTGATATATACATGTAGATACACCAAGGTTTCATGGTCAAAGGTCTGCTTTTTCAGAAAAAGAACCCCCTTTGAAATTGCTGGCTGTGTGTCTGACTAAAGCATGTTAAAGGTTTGAACATCAATTTCTTTATAGGTATTGTCCACAAGTTAAAGAATCATGTCTGTGAGTTTGGGTCTACAGATGCCGTGGCAGTTCTGGAGGACCAGGTGCTGCTGACAGCAGGGTTTGATCTAGATAATGGATGTGGGTATTTTAATGGTAAGAAAAATGTACTTGCTAGTAATATGGCAGTCAACCACTCAAGCAACATTTAGAATTATAATTATATGCTCCTGCCAACCTGGTGCAGGAGCAATAGAAAAGCCCTCAATCTGTGTACTGATCACACTGACCTAATTTTATTAGTAAAGGTTGTTTTTTTTTTAATCTGCAGCAGCTTATGCCTGAACTCCTAGCCTTTGTACTTCTTAGTAGAAAGAGTTTTATGAGTATCCAAAGCATGCTGTTTTTTATTGAGCAAAATGTTGGGGTATTCACCATGAATTTAAAAAATAAATAATATTTAACTATTTCACTGTTGGTCAGTGCTTGTATAAGAAATAAAAAATTTCCCACTCTTAGTAGCAGAATTAAAATTTATTTTTGAACTAAGTACCTGAGCTTAATTTATATTTGCCAATGTCTTCAAGTTTGCAAACAATAGCATACAGTTCATAGTGTTGCCAGTCTGAGTTAGTGCTAACACTCGGCAATTTAGCCAAATGCTAAAGCTGACTTAAATTGGCTAAACAAAATAGGGTTGATTTGACTAATTTTAACTTTAATTAATTTTAACTGGTGATTTGGCTAAGCCAAAAAAAATTGCTAGCGCTACCCCAGCCAGTGTTTATGTGAGGTAAGGAGGATAGGTAGTCTACATACAAATAACTGAGAAACAGAATAATACAATTATCTTTCTGTTGTGCTAGTGAGAAGTTTACCAGAAGAGCAGTATCTGTCCACTGTGAGTAGTGCAGACACAGGCCGGATGATGTGTCTACAGTGTACACGCCTTCCTCATGGTGCAGTGAGAGTGGCCACTGGAGGAACTGAGCTGAAAATTTGGGAACAAGTAAAGACAGGAATGAAAATTTCCAGGTATTTGTTACATTGCTTTTGGTTCTGGTGCTGTAGCTGTGTAGTTAAGAATTGTTGACCATACTATGTCAGGCTCCCTCTGGTAGAATGTTCCCCATGTGTGAAAAAAAGGAACTTTTACTAAAGAAGGCAAAAAATTTTGAAAAATTATGAAAATTGAAAATTTTATTATCCTTTAGACATTATAAAATGGTTTGGCTTTCTGTTGTTGCCGTCGCCGTCACCCTCGCTGTTGCCATCTAGACTTCAGTCTGATTGGTTTATATTTCTGGAAGTTATACAGTTTTTTGTTAAATGCTAATTTTTCACAAATTGGCATTTTCAGGGAGCGACTTTGAACTTCCATGGGCTTGAAGACCTTTCCTAGTTGTTTATTAAAAATTGATGGTTATTATGCTGTTAAGCATTATGTAATATTGCATCATAATTGAAGAAAACTAGTAGAATAGTAGATCATCAAAAATTGGTGGTGATTATGCTGTAAATCATAATGTAATATTACATCAAAATTGACCAAAAAAAAAACTGCTTCGTGTACTGCCAACACAAACACTATGAAAAGAAAACTATGTTACTTATTATTTTGTAACTTATGAGAATGATTCTTAGGATTGACAAAGAGCTCAAATTGGAAAACCAGCTTCATTTTGTGAAATTTTCATTTTTCTCAATCTGGCATTATCAAAGTGTAAACTTGAATTCTCATGGGCCTGAAGCCTTATGCTAGTTACACATTTACTTACATCCATATTACCTGTTGTGCATAATTAAAATTTGGTGTTGACTTTGCAGTTAAGCATAATGTGTTATTGTATCAGAATTGACAGTAGACTATTTTGTACATCGTTATTTTCTGCTTTTTGTCTAAACATTTGACATCTGTCCTGCCCTGTTAGAAGTTCATTTTAACTAAAAGTGAATTTTTAAGCGTAAATCAAAGGACAAAATTAGGAATTACAAAAAATTATTTTGTGTGCAAATCTACATCAGATATTCTGGGTTCAAAATATTGTGGTATTTATTTTAGTTTAAAGCCCACATTTACCTTTTAAGGAACAATTTAGCACCATTAAATCCAGTTTTCTGTTATTAATCTAGATGTTTTGTAGGGCTAGTTCACCAATAATGTACAACAATTTATAGCCACAAATGAAAGAACTACTTACCTTACTAAACAACAAAATTAATGTGGAAACAACTTTTGATAATTGGACACACTTAATATCAATAGCAGTCTTTTGTAAGAAAATTTTATGTACAGACACAGTTGTGTCTCTTGTCGCCATCATCAACATCGTCACCTTTCACTTTCAGTGTTATAATGACAAGTCAAAAATTATTTGACCTTTTGTCTTAAAACTTACAGAACTGATGAATATTCATGAATTATTGGTTGACCTCTAAAATCAGCTTGATCCGACCAAATTTCCAATAGTATTCAAAAGTTTGAAAAGCATGTTGACTTCTTGTTAAAAAAGTAGATTTATTAAAGTAATTTGAAATGATATATTTGAAAGAGATAAGGTACATGGTATTGAAATATGTAAAGTGTTTGAAATATTTTATGGTTAATTGCAGTAAACCTGTCATTCTACTCTTTGTTCTGACAAGTTATTTGTTTCTCATGTATGTAAAATTAACAATACCACATTTCACGTTACTTGTACACATGCAAAGCTGGTTACTGTCTCTAATTAGGTACTGTTTTTTGTGTAATTAATGCTGCAAATGTCTCTTTGGCAAGGTTTGCTCTCTATGCTATGATTTACATAACCAGCTAAGTCAATGTTACCATGGTCCTGTTGTAAAATATTTCCTCTTAACATAGAGCATAAAAAATGTGCGACATTTTTGTCTGACAAGACTGGACTGGGCCACACCTGACAGTTGACCAACCTCAGTTGTCATGAGGCTCCATGTCTTCACCAGCAATATAGTATGCTATCATGTAAAATGTGTTCTTGTTCCTCAGATGCTACATCATGGTGGATTGATCCCCAAACCAATCATAATACACCTATCATAGTCAGTAGTTGCTTTCTTAGCTCCTGAGACAAGGTAAAAATAATAATAATAATAATAATAATAATAATAATAATAATACTTTGTTTCCCATTCAATTTGGTAAACAGAAAGCTGTGGCCGGTGTTATGGACATGTGTTCTATAACATGTTGTATTATCTTGCCTGATTTGGATATCGTAATATAAGTTAAAAACATCTTCATTCTGAACAGATGTTAATTTAACAAAATGAGACCATGCAATAATGTTGCTATATGTATACTAATGCATCTAAGTACATCTAGTGCCTCTATCAAAACAAGCTTAAAATATGTGAATTCCATGATGCAAATTTTGTTCAAAAGAGGTAGAATCTATGAGTACATTTAGTCTAATATTTAGATAATGTTCTTAATATGTTCACATTTTGCTTGTTACATTAGTTCCAAAGTCAAAGCTTAAACCACTTCCATCCATCTTTTCCCTAAATGTCTTTTCAAAGATGGTATTCTGCTGCTCTGTGAAGTAATTTCTCCAGTCCCCAACCATTCCTTTACGATAGAAAGGTGAAACGGATTCATCAATGGCATCAGTGATGGCAGATATTCTTGTAGCTGGATTTTTTTTCATACTGTCGAATGATGTATAGTTGACAATCTTTTCCATGCTGACTGAACTAAGTGTTTTCCCTAAGAATTGAGAAATTTTTACAACAGCTTCTCTTGGGTCTGTTAACATTTCTTCATATTTTAGGAATAAGACATTTGAGTTTTCTTTACATTCGTTCCAGTATTCAAGGACATAGTCAAAGTAGCTACCATAGGCAACATGGCCACTGATAAACAAGTTAAAAAACTCATCCCAAGAGCCTCTGAACTTTCCAAACAAGGCATTACTGCGATAAAAATGATAATAGGAAACAGCAACATCCTTGGGGTTTCTGAGTACATGTATCATAGGGACCCTCTTCTGTTGTGATTGCTTTGGAAGATATCTATACAACATGTGTGTCTTGAGAAGGCGAGGTGCAGAGGACGAGGCAATTTTTTTCAAGTAAGAATGACTCACTCTCCCTGCATGGCAAAAGTCTGGCCAGAAAACCCTGCTAAAGATGGGCTGTCTGGATGCCTCCTCCAAATTTTGATGGTGAAGGATGAGAGAAACCATCTCTGTTATCCATGTTTGGCCTAAAAATTGCAAAGCATAATTTTTATTGTGTTAAAATAAATTAAATATTAAAATTAACATGTTACATAAAGGTCCCATGCTCATAAAATCAAAGAAGCAAAAAAAAAAAAAAAGAAAAGGTAATAGTAATTAATAATGTAAAATGTATTCAAATAAATGTTGGCAATACTAATAAACTATCAAGCGCTTCACTTAAACTGAAATATAGTGGATTTATTAAATATATCATACTGGCAGAATTTTTACAACACTTCTATAAGAAAATCATATAGTCTGTGGACTCATGACAGCCTGAAGACTATCTGAACTGTTAACATTACGTCTGGAGGACTTTCCTTGTGTCACCACTCATGGCGTTAATGATTGATGTGTGTTAATGATTTTTAATTATCATGTAAATCTGCTATTTGTCATATGTTTAGAATATTTACGAGTTGCTTCTAATAATACCCAAAATTTCTATGACAATCACCGTAGGAAATGTTTAGTATAGAAATTCTACAGAATCTATGATGGTGATGAAGAGATTCACTTACAAGTTGAGGGGGTCACTTTGATTGAGAAGAGTGTAGTATTACGTCTATATTCTACATGTACCAACCTGATTTGGGATATGCCGTTACTAAACAGTCACTTTGATGCATTTGGAAATTTTTGAAAATCTCTATTATTTCAGGGGGATGATAGCCAGGCATCAGAATTCCCTCATAAATATGCTCTCCTGGTATTTTATGCATTTTCTCTATATATCACGAAGCCCTGTTACCGCTTCTTAAAATACACTGCCTTTCATTACATAAGATATGGGTCAGAGTCCAAGACAAGCTAAGTGAACACCACTACCACAATATGGCTGTGTTTTGTTGTCGTAGACTGCTAGAGACTAAGGCTGCATTCACATGGAAAATCTATTTTCTAAAAATCTAAAAATCTATTTGCGGCATCTTGTGATCACGGTCTGTGCCCTGAATACCCCACGGCGTAATTATGGGCAGTGCGAGCCAGTTACTTCCAAAGCTGTAATTAATTCTTGGCGCTGCCAGTAATTACGCCGCGGGGTATTCAGGGCACAGACCGTGATCACAAGATACCGCAAATAGATTTTTAGATTTTTAGAAAATAGATTTTTCATGTGAACACAGCCTCATAGTCAGAGCAGTCTCAACCAAGCTCAATCAGTCGATCAGTGAAGCAGGTTTAATTGTATTATACTGCATATTTGATTTTGTTTAAATATTATATTGGCAGTAAAAAGGAAAGCAGTTTTCTGATATTTTTATTTGGCTCAGGAAAGAAAACAGGTGAAAATGCCAGATATTAGCGTATTCAAATATGTTATATATATATATTTATTTACTGTTAAATGTGTAGAAATTTTTGCTATAACCTGAATTATCATACATATAAGCCGGCCAGAGGCTAAAAATATATTTAAAAATGTGAGTTCACAAGTGTTGTTAGATTATATGGATTAGTTTTTAGCACTGATTTTCCATGTACTTGCCATAGCCCACCTGTAGATTCTGTTATGGACTTTTGTGAGGGTCCCACTGGGTATTTTCTTTTCCTGTGAAAGTATTTTTATTTCCCAGGATGCATGAAACTTCTATTTTATTCAACGTCATCTGTGAAACACCCCATTCCTGTGACTCGTGAATGTGACTATTTATTCTTTGTCATTTGTGAAACGTAATTATATTATGTGATTCGTGACTTTTGACTCACGCTCATTGCATTTTTAATAACAAATGAATAAATGTTTCCCCTTCGATAGAGGTCAGGTTAATTCCCGTGATTTGTTAATTGATGACTTTATTTCTAGTGAATTGTGACCACTACCCCCCCAATGGGACCCTCTTTTATGTATCAGGTACTTACATATAATTTCCTCTGTCCCACCTGTACTTTGCATCCTAACAATAGTTCATACTGGTGCACTTTCTGTCACCCAGTTATGAGCGCCCGAAGTAAACTATTGATAGTGGAGGTGAATTTCAGACAGACTATAAAACCAGAGTGGCGTGGCTGATGAGGGCACTATGGGGTCATCTGTATTAATGAGGTCATCTGAGTTCATACTGGGCCGCTATCAGAGCAGTCTGATCATTGGACCCCACTGGATACACACTTAATGATGGTAGTGAATGTTTTGTTGGCACTTGAGGTCACACTACCTGACAATGAGCTAAAAATAAGGGAGTATCCCTGACGCAGGCTAAATACATAATACTGACACTGAGCTACTGTATATAACACTGACACTGAGCTAAAAGGGAGTATCACTAACAGGTTATATATATATATATATATGACACTGGCATGTGTATTGCAATCAAGCAGTCGGAACAGTTTATGTGCTCCTCTTGCTGTCTTCTACATGTCACTGCCCTCCTTTACTGAGATATTAGTTTCAGCTTTGCTTTTTGCTGTATTCTAATAACATCATGAGTTGACTCATTGAACTGCTGTTGTTAGTCTTTGTGAGTTCCCTTCATGGTCAAACTCATTCATTTATGAAAGATATAACAGAAATCTGATATAAAGATAGCAATTTAAGTTCAGTGTGAATTAAAGTGTTTTGTTTTTAATATAACACTACAGTGTGAAGTGTAGCTGCATGTTTTATGATATTGTATTCAGCAGATGGTGTACTTAACCTGACACATGGCACACAGGGATACAGGGTCACCTCAGGACACACTGTGGTTTTTCTCTTAGTTAATGTCATGATGACCTGGCTAAGAGTATAAAATCTCTCCCTTTAGGGGAGTGTTGAACAATGATTGTCATTATAGTGGCACTGTTTTTCCTCCTTATATATCGTATATATATCAACTGTACAAGTTCCTACAGTATTTATAAGATATATATATATATTGAACAAATGACAAACATCCAAATCTTAACTGATGTCTTAGATCAATAGCTAGACTTTTGGTATAGTTTTTTTTTAATGTAATGTTTGACCTTTTTGTTAAATCACCATTCATATTTTTTTGTTTTCTGTCACAAAATTGGAATATTACCTAATTTGCACTGAAGAATTTTATTAGCCAAATCAAGAATCAGTTTAATAGTGCCTTCATTTTTTTTTTTTTTTTTTGTCAAGCACATCTTTAATGTAAGAATTGACTGTTTAGTATTCGTGATTTGCGTGTGACAATAAATGGTTGCAATTAATGACCTCACGATGAGCAAGAATCTTAAAAAACAGTCCAGCAACGGCTATTGACAGGCTTGAAAAAATAATTGTTATAGTTAGATTTACAAAGAAGTGATTCCATGTTTCATTTGGTGTACTATATTTTAATATTAATTGGATTCTTTTATGGTATTGAACTATTTTAAAGAAGCAGTTTAGATTTAATAGGTTTAATCAGCGAATTCTTCCTTTATGTTTAAATGTCATAACATATTCAAGTTGCTTTTATCACTCCTTTTAACTTACATATAAAACCCAACTTTTAGTTACAAGAATAAACACTATTATTATAAAAAATATATATATGACTGTACATTAAAATATTGGGATTGAATCTGTTAATGATGATGATGGCAGGGTATTTTTCTAACAATGTGACAGGTATTTGTCCTAAACACAGAGTTTGGTAGCTTACTTAAGACACTTTTTATTGAAGTATTCACATTTTGCACTTAACAGGCATAGTCATTGCACTTAATAGGTTGCCTTCTTTTAATACAGCAAACATGAAGTTCATTCAGGCCATCATGGAGAAAATTCTAATGAAGGCATTTTTTCAAACAAAAAGTTAAAATATTTGGGAGCACTTTTCTTCTTTAACTTCTAAACAATGGCAGATATTTTTTAACAAACATTAAATATTAATATTTTAATCATTTTTTGTCAAAATTTCTGTTATTTTTTATGTTATTATTAAGGTTTCAGAATTTTTGCTTTTATCAATTATATATCATGGACATATTTGGTAATTCTTGCTCCTTTTAATTAACATAATTAGCATACAGAATGGAAGAGAAGAAAGACTGACATTGTCAGGGGCGGATCCAGAGATATTTTCTGACAGTCTTCCACATTATCTTTGTTGATCCATCCTCCATTTTTTGACCGTCTTCCGACAGAAAAAATTAGGTACTCATCAATGTAAACCCAGAAGACAGCCTCAATCCGCCCCTGATTGTGACATTGATTTTAACATTACCTATTACTTATTGGCATCACTTTAAAATCAGGGGGAAAATATTAGCAGCATGATAAGTTAACACAATAAATGATTCACTTTTCATTTTCTCAAATAGTGCATGAGGCTGTCTTTCAGACAAAATGGGAGTGCTTTTAGTTTATGCCAGGTCCTCAACTCACGTCTCCCCTGCTGTCAGAGCCTGTACCTGTCAGGGTCTTAGCTATCTTTATTTTCCTTTCAATGCCATCTCACCATTGCGTGCACTGTCCCATTCCTATTAGGAAGACATATGGAGGCACGAAAGTGGCAAAAGGAAACACGAGTGAAGAACACAGGGTCTCACTGTCTCCGTCACTTTCACTTATGATGCAGTGTAACTTATGATGCAGTGGTAACGTGGCCTTGACATATGGTAATATAAACAACAACCAACATTTCTGTGCAAAAAAACAAAGTAGAATGCCTTGAACACTTGAAAAGTGAGGAGAGTAATGGACAAGATGTGTTGTTGGGAACATAATAGTCATAACCCTGCATATGAATGATAGAAGATATAATTGTACTTGAAATAACATCAACAGCCTATACAGCAAGCAGGGCAGGTGCTATAGACACCACTGGAGTTGACCATTTACAGTACCAGTAGTGCCCTCAAGTTCCCAATTGGGAACATTCCAAATGAACCTTTTCATAGGTGTGTTTTTTGTATGGATAGGCCACTGAAATACATTTGTGTAAAAGGGTATGATCTGCTTTTAGTATACTCTGCTAATTAAAAAAAATTAAAGCTATAGAAAAAGTTCTCTATTGGATATTAAATTATGTAGCCTTAATCAAGTACTGGTAAGAACATAAAATGTCCCTTTAACAGTGTGTAAACTTGACCAGAGTGATTTCCTTGTCCACTGGGCTTCTGATCCAAAGCTGACTGTCTCATGATAACCCTTCTTAAAACTTATTTGACAGATAATTTGACATAGTGGTTTGCATATACAGATTAAAGGTACATACGAACCGAGCATCAGTGGAGCATGGATTCCCAGTAACACATGTAAACCATTTCTACTATTTTCTTATACGAATCAAATAAATTTGGCATGCCAAGGGATAAACTGAATAGATCACTCTATCAGCCATAAAAGAGCTTTAGACTGCTCCTTTCTTAAAATTTTTGGTTGGAAATTTAACCTACTTTCGTGACCTACTTTTCTGCCCCATTGACATACAGCATAGAATGCTAGCAGAAAAATCTGTTCAAACACCATTTTTGGGTAAAGTTAAACAATGCCTTTTGGTAATTCTCTTAGTTATACTACTTGAAACTATATGCTGGCATTTGGTCGGTTTTTGTGGCAAAAAATTGACTTTGTATGCATCTTTAAAAGAAGAGACATTGAATTCATAAACAACACATTAAATACAGCAGGTTGTGAAAATGAAGCTCTTTTGTAAATGATTAGTACAAATTAGTAGGTTTCTCAGGGAGAACATACAGTCATTTGTACCTGTTCCTCCTGCATGAATAAAAGCAATGAAAATAATCATATTGTTGGGCGAAAAAAATCTTTTTTGGATTGCTCTTGTTTGTCCTTTACAAATTCATGTTAAAAATTTTTTTTTTTCAATAGTTTCTTAAACTGCATCGTGACATCATTATCTTTATTGCGATTGCGATATTTTATCGAATCATTTTACTCAAGAATATGTCTTAGATTGGTTCTTTCTTTTGTTTGAATATTTAACAAACCCTGATGTACATCTTTAATGTTCAGATTTTATATATTAACCTTTTAACATGGAGAGCATATGGTGTCAGTGTCTTTTCAATTTAAATGTAACACACAAAACCAATCAAAGCAGAAAAGACAGAATGCAATTGAAATAACTAAGTTACTATAAAATATACAAAATAACTATAAAAAATTTGTGTAATGTTTCTTTGAATATCTCTTGTCTCTTTTGGTCATATCAGTTTCTATTATACATGGTATAGCCTTTAATTATTGTAGTTATCTAAAGTATGTCCACTCATTTCAAATCAAATATAAATTTATTAATATGATACATTATTGTCCTTTGTGGCCAATAATTGCTGTCACAGGTATTGTGGTAGACAATTAGGATACTGTTAACCTTTGCCCCAAACTCCTTATTAATACATTCTTTTGGATAGCAGATAAATCTTCCGTGTTCAGTGTCTTAATTAATTAACATTTATACACGTCATCCTACAGGTGATATTCACAATTTAACAGCTTTGGGATAGTGACATTCATCTATTATATAGATAATATTATATAGATAAAAGATATTTCAGTTCAGAAATGCCCACATGCGTGACTGCATACAATGTCAAACTGGTTTAAGTGAGTGAACAGGGTTGTACAATATTGCTACTGTATCTGGAACGGAGTCAAAAAGTTGGTTGAGGAGTTTTGGTTTGTAATCAGTCCAGGATAATTCTATATTTAGTCCATAAAAGTAACAAGTACAAGTGTATCTAGGTCTAAATCGTTGGTTGTTATGTCCTTCTAATTAATTGGGGCAGTATTTCAGCAGAGTGGTGCAGGTGCCACTGATCGGTGTGGTCATAATACCAGTAGCTTTACACTTAAGATCTAGCAGTGAAGACCAGTATTGGGTCTTCAGTTGTTCTGTGAATATGCCCCTGCTCTAAAACAAATTGGTATGGGGCTCTAAACAAAACACGCAAAAGGTCCATTTTCCCCTTGAAGATATGAATCCCTCATCTCCAGCTTCTGTTATTTTGCTTTTAACATACTTGAATATTGTTTCACATGCAAGGTAACTATTCCACAAAGAATAAGTGCATGTGTGTTGTGAAATATGCTTATAAAGTTAAAGGGATAATAACTCTTTGTATGAGATCTGTATTTCACAATAAAAACATTCTGAACAACTCATAGAAATATAATATACATGTATTCTGTTGTACCACAAAAATGGCAGTTAAAGCTATTATTATCATATCTGAGCTTGTCTTTAGACCACTTGACCTCCATTGATGGCTATACTCTGTTATAATATCCTAAGAGATTATAACAAAAAAACAAACATTTTAGAAAAAAAAAACAGGGACTAACTTTGAATGTAAAAATGGATTCATTAACCATTGGTAAGTATGGTAAAATTGTTGTTTACTCCAGGAAAATTAATTTTTTGGCCAAAAAGAAGAGTTATTATCCCTTTAATGCTTGGCTTAGTTGTAGGATGAGCATTAGCATGCTCACATAAAATGGCAAGTAATTTAACTAAGTATTTTTGACCGGTGATTCAGTCAGTCATATGTGAAATGCAGGGTCAGGTTGAAAATAGGCCCAATTGGATAGTTCATGTTGTCAAATAGTTATAACTGCAATATTTGTGAAATTGTTTTTGCTGAAATAAGCCATGATGGTGTCTATTGAGGTGTTATTCTACAACTGTGTGGGTATTGGGCTGTCACATTTTCTGAATCTCAACAATTATGATCATAAGCTATTGATTTAAAGTTGAGGGTGATTAAATAGTGAATTATTATGAAGTGAAGCCTTCCAAAAGTGAAGTCTTTGTGGCTTTTGGGAGATGAGATAACTTAAATGATCTCTAATGTATCAGTCTGCATGCTTGCCAGCTTTGATGTCTAGTTGGACTTTTATTTATTTATCTATCAACTTAATTGTTTGTTTATTTAAACAAAGATTCCAAAATATTGACAAATGTATTCATCTGTTTTTTCTTTCTTTTTTATTATATGATAAAAAATTATGAAAACTGCACTACACATAGTCTAGGTCTCAGTGCTTACTAATGTTACTATGCATGTATAAAATCTAGAACTGAAATACAAAGATTAATTTAAAACTGATAACAAGGCAGCAAAGCTGTCAAATGTACAGACAAAAAGCAGAAAATAACAATGCACAAAATAGGCTACTGTCAATTCTGATGCAAAAGTACATTATGCTTAACTGCAAATTCAACATCAAATTTTAATTATGCTCAACAGGTAATATCGATGTAAGTAAAATGTGTAACAAGCATAAGGCTTCAGGCGCATGGGAGTTCAAGTTCCCACTTTGAAAATGCCAGAATGAGAAAAATGAAAAATTCACACAAAATTGCATAAATTCAATAATAAATGATAACCCAATTGAGCTGGCTTTCTGATTTGAACTGCATGCCAATCCTAAAAATCAAACTTGTAAGTTTAAAATGATAATAAGTAACAGTTTTCTTTTCATAATGTTTGTAGTAGCAGAGCAAAAAGATTTTTTGTCAATTTTGATGTAACATTACATAATAAATTACAGAATAATTATCACCAATTTTTGATTATTGACTATAAATAGCATAGACATGGAGAAAATTTGATTACCATTTGGCTTCATGTCCATGGGAGCTCCGAGTCCCGAAATGAATATGCCAAAACGATAATAATGAATATTTCACTAAAATGTATAACTTCCAGAAAAAGAAGCCAATTAGTCTGCTTTTCCAACTCAGGCTGCATTTTAGTCCTGTGTTTCTTTTTTGATAGTTTGAATAAGTAACATGGTTTTCCCATAATGGTCAACATGGCAGCAGCACCAAAATTGTGTTTTCTTCTATTTTGATGCAACATAACATAATGCTTAATAGCATAATGACCGTCAATATTTAATAATAAAATAAACGTATCATGCATTTTCAGAAAATGTGACCAGCATGGGTCTTCAAGCCCGTGGAGGTTCAAAGTCACACCTTGAAAATGCCAATATATGAACAAGGCAGCAAAGCTGTCAAATGTACAGACAAAAAACAGGAAATAACTATGCACAAAATAGGCTACTGTCAATTCTGATGCAAAAGTACATTATGTTAAACTGCAAATTCAACATCAAATTTTAATTATGCTCAACAGGTAATACCAATGTAAGTAAAATGTGTAACAAGTTCACACTTTGAAAATGTATAACTTCCAGAAAAAGAAGCCAATTAGACTGCTTTTCCAACTCAGGCTGCATTTTAGTCCTGTATTTCTTTTTTGAAAGTTTGGCAATCATAAGTAACATGGTTTTCCCATAATGGTCATCATGGCAGCAGCACCCAAAATTGTGTTTTCTTCTATTCTGATGCCATATTACATAATGGTTAACAGCATAATGACCGTCAATTTTTAATAATAAAATATATGTATCATGGATTTTCAGAAAATGTGACTAGCATGGGTCTTCAAGCCCGTGGAACTTCAAAGTCACACCTTGAAAATGCCAATATGTGAAAAATTAAATTTTCACAAAAAAAAAAAAAAAAAAAAAAAAACGTTTAACTGGCAGTAAGAATTACCAAACAGACTGCATTGCCTACTGAAGCTGTATTTTAGTCCCATGTTACTTTCCTGTAAGTTTGAGAACAGTAAGTGACATGGTTTTCCTTAAATGGTCATCATGGGAGCAGTGCCCAAAATAGGGGTTTTCTTCAAATTTTGATGCAACATTACATAATGTTTAGCAACATAATGACCATCAATTTTTAATAATAAAATATTAGTAACATGGACATTCAGAAAATGTGACTAGCAAAGGTCTTCAGGCCCACAGAACTTCAAAGTCACACCTTGGAAATGCCAAAATGTAAACAAGACAGCACTGTTCTGAAATGGGTTTATTTCCATTTTTAACACTTTTTTAACATAAAACAAAATAAACAGCTTACTGCTATTTTTTATGATCAACTAAGAAAGTTGATGAGATGGGAAAAATATCAACAGAACAGTGTTAAATATCCAATTTCCTCCATTCTGAGATTCTGAACATAGTGGATGATTGAATCTGACAAACTGCAATGATATGAGTTTATTTCCATTTTTGAAACTTTATTACACAATACACGATAACAAGTTTACCATCATTTTTACACAATCAACTAACAATGTTGTAAAGATGCAGGAAATGTCAAACAAACACTTTTACGTATCTTATTAGTTCAATAATGAGACTGTTAACATGCCTAAGAATTGAATCTGAGAAAATGTGAAAAAACAGCATAACTTCTAAAATAATGGCCCGATTAAGCTGATTTTCGAACAGTAGTCGGAACTCAACCTGCGTTTTAGTAAGATTGACCACTCCTGTGTGTACAATGACAATTGGCCCATCTGTTTTTCTTATATTGTGTTATCAGTGTTGCATATATGCTGAAAAAAGTGAAAAAACAGCATAACTTCCATAAAAGTGGCCCAATCAAGCTTATTTTCGAACTTGATCTGCGTTTTATGAATATTCATCAGTTCTGTAAGTTTCAAGCCAAAAAATAAAGCGGTTTTTCACTTATCGTGTTATCGGTGCTGCATATATGCTGAAAAAGTGAAAAAACAGCATAACTTCCCTAAAAGTGACCTGATCATACTGATTTTCGAACTTGACCTGCGTATTATGAATATTCATCAATTCTGTAAGTTTCAAGCTGAAAGAAAAAACGGTTTTCCACTTATCGTGTTATCGGTAAAAGTGCACGACGACGACAGACGCAGGTGATGGCTATATGTACAGACACATCTGTGTCTGTACATAAAAAGGAAATAAAAGCTGAAAGGAACATAAATTTACCATAAAATTCTTTTAATTAAATTGTTTTTTCCAATTTCTCTTAAAACTATCAAAAATATCACTAATAGAAACCAAATATTAAGAAATAAACTAAAAGCTGCCATAGACTAAAAACTGAAATAGAAATATACCATATTATTCTTTTAATGGAATTGTTGTTTTTTTTTCAATTTCTCTCAAAACTATCAAGAGTGTCACTTATAGAAACATTTGTCCTGTTGATTGATCAGACCATAAAATTGATGCTGCAATCTCAAAATTTCTATGATTTGATAGTCTTTTTGTTTGTTTGTTTGTTTGTTTCTTTTCGCCATCAGCATTTGCCCACCTGGTCTTAGTGTTCAGATGGGACTTGCTACATCTTTGATAAAAGGACAATCACCCTTTAAGATCTTAAAGGGCATGAATAGCATTTTACAAACTATCAGTTGATATGTTAGAAACCAAGGTAAATCACACACACAAAAATTATTGAAAAAGTAAAAAAAAAAAAAATTGTATAAAAAATAATAAAGGTTGCACAGGATTACTGCATAGATTTATGTAGTCGCAGTGCATCGCAGTTTTGAGATGCAAAAGTATGAGCACCTGTAGGAATTACATGGAGTTACAGTTATTCTGGGCTTTTCGGAAAAATTATCTTGATAAAAGCACCTTGGATATCAGATTCTGTCAAGACTGTAGTGTCCATGTCAGGGCCTATGGTGATACGATAGAGGGATCACTGGTTTGACTCAGAACCTTGGGGTGACTCTAATTGAGATTGTTTTGTACCTTCACATGTTGACAAATGATAACAATGATGTTGCATGTACACCTGTACAAGTAAGAATGATGTGGAGTTAACAGCTAGATTGCATGTTTACATGGCATCATGCGAATTGGAGGCTGTCATGGAATGCTCTTCCCATGATATTCACACATGACTAAATGACTTTTCACGCATGACCTAACAGGAGACTTTCTTAGTAATTAATGGAACTTTGACTTTCTGAACAGGACCTTAACTACACTGACGACGTCACTGACCTTGCTTGTGTTCACCAGTATGCAATGGAGTGTGCATGTGTGCAAATTTTGGAAATTTTTGAATTGATCCTTCCTCCATGTCTCTGTCACTAAAGTTTAAATAGGATTATTGGAGAAAATAATGGGATAGCCAGGACAGCCCTTATGTCTTAACACAAACCACAAATGGGTCTCTTACAGGTGTTCATGAAAGTTTTACCTTGACCTGCATACTAGGGTCACTGAATTCCTCTTTATAAAAGTGATGGCACAGGCACTACCTTGACATAATGATCTATGACTCTTTCTAATATGAGCTATTGGTTTCAGATATTATTTGAAAAGTAATTATATCTATGAGATGATCAAAAATAGTCATTGCATGTCAAAAAAAATCTCATAGAGGCTGCCATCTTTTCATACTGATGGATTAAATATAATATCATAATGAATAGTTTTTTTTCAAAAAAAAAAGAAAAAGACAAAAAAAATTCTCAAGTGACCAACTTGAGCGTCACCTACTATTTATCTACTTACCAAGCCACATCTATGCCACAGTCCAGTTATGTGACTATGGGCTGAGTGCTGTATATAGCAAACCACAGAGTAAAATTAACTTGATTTAAAATTTAATTTCATTTGAAAATCAGACATTAGTCTGGTTTATGGCACATTTTCTGATTAAAGTAATATATGTTGTTAAAGGGGACATAGTTGGCTTTTTAACAGAGTCCTTACATTGTGAAATGAACTGTGCACTCACTATATGTTCCCTATTAGTTTTTGTACTAAGGTCATCCTCACCAAAAATTTATTATTTTACACCCTGAAGTGCTACAGTGTTTAATCTTTTATGTTGATTTTCAGCCTCATCCTGATAACTATTTTAACATGATATGAGGCCTGTGAAACTAACTGCTTACATATAGCCTCCTTTTTTTTTTTTTTAGATACAAGCAATTTCTTTAATTGACATATTTTGTTTTGATAACTCTGAAAATAACAACAAGCTGACCTTCAGATGACATATGCTTTTAAATTCACCACTTGGAACTTTGCTTCAGGACCTGTACTTTTTCTGATTATTATTATTATTATTATTATTATTAGTAGTAGTAGTAGTAGTAGTAGTAGTAGTAGTAGAAGTAGTAGTAGTAGAAGTGGTAGTTTGATTTTATTAATAACTTAAATTTATTTAAAAAGACTTATGTTTTTTATTTGGCTTATGAATAATTAAAAAATTATCTACCACTACTGTGTTTTTCATTTGTATTTTCAGTCCCCTTCCTGTGAATGGCGCCATAGTCACCAGCCATTATAACCCTAAGTACACCTCTTCCCCACAGAATTCCGATATCGACTCTGACACCGAGACAGATGATGAGGGATCAACAGGTCTTTGATTTTGGTCCATCACATTTTATAATATTAATGCTAATATTAGCTTCTTGCCCGTTAATATTGTGCACTCAATTTTGTCTGCCGTAATTTTTCTCACTGTTTTCAGTATTGACACCTAGTAGAATGTCCTAGCTGTAACTAGGTTTACAATTTATCTTGTCAGGTCTCTGGGCACGCTTCACAGGCAGCAGTGGAAGGGCAGGAACCAGAGGCCAGCCTCACAGAGAGTCTGATACAGAGGAGGACCTGGACCAGCCTAGACGGTGGTGTCGTCTGCTATGATTGGCCATTTTGGAAAGCATTTATCATGACTAGACATCCTTAATATTTAGAATTTTTGCATTTTTATTTTTATGCCATTTGTTTTTTTGACCACCACATTTAATAATTGTTCAGTGAAAGAATAAGGTACCTTTATGGACAGAATTTTGAGTATACTTATTATCAAAGTATAAAAGATAACAGGATTTTCCCTTATTATTTAACTGTTGGTGTATATACAGTAGATCAACAGGACAGTGGAATTTGATTTTTTTTTCTTTTGATACAATTTTTTTCAAAAACAAAATGAAACAAAAGAAAACAAAAACAGGCAGATCAGGTTGAGGAACAATTATTGTTTATGTCATATATTATTATGCATTAGTTACTATATTAGATCTTGCATACCGACATGCCAACCAAAAACAACCCTAGAAACCCTGGCAAACAAAATAAATGTAACAGCTTCTGTGAAACATGGCACAAATGTGGCCAAGGTTTTATGATGGCAGTATTCCAATCAACTTCCTTTGAAAAGTTAAGTAATAAGTTAATAATGTTACAGTCTCTTATGCTGAACTTAGTAAATGGAAGGTGCATCTTCATCAAGTGAAAATGTAACTTTAAGATCCAAGAATTATGTCTAACTTGGAACTAGGGCTTAATATAAAGAATGTGTAATTGTCTATTTCAGGCTGCATGAAATTAGTAGGAAAAGGTCATTAGTATCACCATTTTATATTAAACACTGATCATAGACAAAAGCCTGTAACCATATAAAGGGCTTCTGTCTATGACTATTGATCAAATAAAGAAGGATAAAGTATTTATGATCTTCTTTGACAATACTATATAAATATATATAGTTATGAAAAACAAGGTGGCACAAAAGTTTGCAATTAATTAGGGATAAGAAATGCATGTAATGAGGCAAAGCATCACTCAAACAATAGATATAAAAATGCATTGCATTAATGAAATGAGTGATGACAATGTAACAGTGTATTTTCACTGAATGTGACATACTGGGGAGGATTTTTTTGGTTGTAAGAAAAGCAAGAAAATGCAAATAAAATGGTAACCTACAGCTGGATTGCTCAAATCACTTTATTCAGGTCAGTTACATCACTTGTTTTCAGAAGTTGCACATAACAGACATGATGTAATACCTGCAATATTGCCCACGAGAAAAGATAACACCTCTTATAAATATCATTTGAATCTCACCAAGATGAAAATTTCAACACAATTTCATAACCTTTTGAAGTTTCGTGCAATCTTTTGTTTTCCAAGTAGAGAGGAAACCACAGCTCAGTGTTGCGGTATCAAAATAACCTTATTACCTGGTCTTATTTCTGGAAATACTAGTGTGTTTATGTAAGGAAAATAACCGACACTTGCTCAGATTACACGTGTTTGGCCTTGGGAATGCTTTATAGCATCGATTTCAAAGATCAAGGGCTCTGTATTTTCCAAGATTGCTTTCAAGACCAGAAATGCGCCCTCTATCTTGAGAAATAAATGGTGAGATTCCAGAGACGAGAGCTGAAAAGGGAGAAAGGAAGAGAAGGGGGAAGAGAAAAGTGGGGAAATGGTTGGATTTTGTAAATTTGTATAACGTCTTTTAAGAAATCATAGTTTATAGAAACTATTCTTTAAAGCAGCTGTTGTAATGTGTCTTCCGATTAAAATTTACATAAAGATGTTTTGTAAAATCATAGCACACGATTTTCCCCAAATTTCACTATCTTTATTTTCTTTTTATTCCAAATAAATAAATAATTTATACGTTCATAAATCTATTAACACATGTACATAAGTTACACATACACAAATTACTGTTTTATTCACAGCACTTATAAATAATAATAACAATAATAAAAAGAAAAACACAAAACACGCACTTGATAAAATTACCAAACACATTTGAAGTTTCAACAATAATATGGTTCCTAGACTGGAAATTGAACATGCTCGCACTGCTTTTGTCCACAGCCGACAAACCAGGTTGTTTATTAAACACGCGTCCTATCACTTACTTAAATAACCGAAATATCAGTCATGGGACCCTCCAAACAAAAACCTCTCTGTCGAGGTGTTGGCAACAGAACTTTTCGTACGAAAACGCGGTCAGTGCACTGCTGTAAGCATACTTCACATCGTCGTCTTATTATTGTTTAAATCATACTACTGACATGTTGCTACTCTTTCTCTTTTACCAACATGTACTATCATAAAACTGTTCTATTCTTGTACCTAAGCAAAACAAATAACCAGAACAGAAAATGAAATGTCAAACAATCAGTGTCAGTAAACATATGGAACTCTGTCAAAAGAATACATTTTCAGCAGTTTACGAGCAACTCCATCTATCAATCGCGAAAATAAAAATATCCTTTAACATTAAATGTAAAAAGTTACAATTTTCGGCTTAACGCCAGGCATTTCTGCAAATAGTTTTGCTGCTATGAATAATGAAATCACAACTCTAAAGGCACATTTACAGCCACGTAACACATAGTCCTGTGGGTGCAACTTCTCTTCCACTGGTCGTCTGATTAAGCTCTCTGAAGGCGGCAGGTAAACTAATTTTCCCGAAGTAAGTCCCCTGGTTCAGCGGTGAACGTTGAAACTGTGGGACTCATTTGTTGCCTCTGGTGAGCTTTGAATAATCAAACGACCTTGAGATAGTTCGAAATCATCTAAGATACCAAATGAGACTGTCACCACAGCGTGACGTCATACGAGACTGACAAGATCTTTGGGAGGGGGGTAACATAATTTGTAGCGATAAGATTGCAACTCTTAGTAAGCAATACAGAACAGATACGCATTACATGTTTAATTCGTGCTGTTCTGCAACTGATTGTGATATTTCCCACCCCATCCTTCTCCAAATCCAGTCAAAAGTGGCTTAGGCCTATCTCAGATGATTTCCATGTTGACTGTAAACGCACCTTTCAGTTGTAGTGGGACAAGGGAAGTGCTGGTAAATAATAGCAATGAGATTGCGTGAACTAATTTTTTAAGTAAGATGAGGTCACACTTACATAAGAGAGGTAGATCCAAAATGTTTTGCTCAAGATGTTTAAAATTCTAAACCTAGGACACGAATTAAATGATCCTGATGAATACCTTTCATGTGTTTTCTGACTCGTTCTCAAAGTGAGTACGGTGTCCTCTGCGTAACGAGGTAAGAAACTATACACATCCAATCATTTTTGATGAAATAAATAACTTAACTTACGTTTCATAAACAATGCCGAAATTTTAAACATATATGTTCTTGTCAAAAACGTTTAGGATCTACGGAGGTAGAACTAGTAATTAATAAGTTACTTCCGTAAAACCCAACATACTACTGCATGCATTTACGGAAATAGCCAAATACCAACAATTGTGGTTATAGTGTAGATACAATTGGTTCAGTGCATCAAATGACTACGAGGTAAATCTTATCAATAGTGATTATCTAAAACAAAAGATGAGGATATAAATAAGTCAAAAAGTGATGAGGTAAAAATAGAGTTCTTTAATTTATCCACGATTTCTAAAGCATGATGAATAAAGACTCCACACATTCGGGGTACCTCAAAAGAACTAAGTGCGAACAAATTTTCGGTCAATAAATAAAAGCAATGAATAAAAGCATGTTTTATATGCAAGGGTATTCATTTGTTTAGGGATAAAATCACCAACAAATGAGACAAATAGCAAACAAATGAAAATAAAATGGATAAATATTGTTATGTCCATCTACACGTTGAACATTAACTTAACGACAACAGCATCATTGAAAATAAGTTAAAATCAAATTGAAAGCACCTCATTCGAAATGAAATCAGGGCCTGAGAGATTGCAATCCTCGTAAGCGCAAAAGGACACACATCATGTAAACGTCACTTTCACGTCATTTCGACGTCAACATGACGTCACGCGCCAACTAGTAGACCGTATAAATGGAGATAAAGGAGGTCAACTGCTTACAGTATTTCGTCTTTGTTTTTGTTTCTGTCTAGAACTGTACTTTCTTTTTTCGTTGTATTCTTGACGGGCTCCGATTGCTAGGTTTTCAACAGTTGGGTGTTTACATTTGGTAAATTTTTACAGTCTGTGGTTCATTATGCTGTCCAATTCAAAATAATTTCTACGTGTTTTTAATCATAAAACATAAAACTGAGATCACTTCAACTAAGCCCTGACAAACTGTCGACGTTGAAATAAATATATCTTAAAATGAAGTCACACACACACACGCACACATACCTGGTTATCACTAATTAACCCCACCCCTAACCCTTGAAACAGAAACCTCATTTTCAACATCACTCAAACCATTTTTCGGAATAAGCATTGGTCGAGGAAGAAGTTCCTATCATAATGAGCTTCCAGTTTACAGTATATATATTGTAATTGCGATCAATCGGAAAGCCTGGGCTGATTTTGGGTATCATTTATGGAATTACACGTAGTGAACTGACAAAACGTAAGTCCACCGGAAAGTCTGTCGTGTCATTCACATATGTCACTGTTTAGAGCAGTTCACTTTCTGTTCCATTACATTTATCTCAGACACTAGACCCTCCACAGTTGGGTGATCCTTTCAGATGATTCCGTGGCTCATGATTCGAGGGACGGATTCAGCCGACGTGCCCCCAAAGGAAACTATACATCACACATACTGTTAGCATTCTCTAGGTGAGTAGACTTCTCAATAGGTCCTCCAGATGTGTATTGCTACACTTTAACTGTCCACAGAACAGGTTCTCTATCACCCTGACGTTCACGCTTAGTAGCGAGGGCAGAGCCATGAGAAGTCGGGTGTATTTCAAGGTTTCTTCGGGACCCGTGGTCCCAATATCTTCGCGGAGGAGCTGGAAGACGCTTTGGTAAATTTTCTCAATGTGGTCGCGATCGGTGAGCTCTAAACTTCCTGGAAAATATAAAAGATATAAAGGCTTTATTCATAAATAAATCGTGATAATACGTCATATCGTAAACGTGATTTATGCCTATAGAAAAACAAATGAGATTGGACCACGTGCAACGTGACAGATTGTAAGCTTTTTCACGTCGTTGCAACTGTATATGTTCTGTCATGTACAGGACTTAATACTCCAAAATTATCCACGAGTTCGCGTTATGTGGTTTAGGCGGAAGTTAATTAAAATGGTCGTGTTGAGCGCAGGGCTCTGCTTCGGTGATTTTCTGACTTGAAGCATACATAGTTCAAGCTGTCAATCTCTTAAAACATAGGCACTGCTTTATCAAATGGGCATGCTGCTAGATGAAAAAAGGCCTTAATAATTCATTTCATAACTTTCAAACAAATCGACTTGATGGTCTTTTATTTAAGTTTGCGTCATGTTTATGGTATTTATAAACGAATGGCTTAGTTAACCAAATGGTTGGCCTTCAAATTCAGGGAATCGTGACTTCCTTATAGTCTGTAAATAGCATGTTGCAGCCGTACTAAACGATGAGTTTAAGACAGATCTAGGGCGGTCCAGTGGGCCTTAAGACAGGTCCAGTGCTAGTAAGAGACTGCTTGGTTTTTCCAAGTATAACTACCTTTTTACAGTTTTCTGGTTTATCCCTTTCGCTCTATCTCTCTATCATACATACACAGACACACGAGCGCGCACGCGTCCCCCCCCCCCCCCCCCCCCCCCCACACACACACACACACACTACAGATGAAAAGCACAGTAAGTGCAAAAGTGCACTTTGTTCACCTACGCAGCTGGTTATTTTAAGGAATTCTGCGGATCGTAAAATCAATTACGACGGCATGGTACACGAATGCGCTTTTTTCCCTCCGGGTCTCCAGTTGAACGTGTACTTTTCATGACGGCGACCTGACCTTGAGAAACTCGGTTAATTATCCAAAGTGAACGACTTCGCCATAGTTATTATCTACAGTATCTAAAATAACACTGGATTCGCATCTGTTAATATTCGAAAGCACTGACTGGCACCAGAGCCATTGCCAAGAACTCTTTAGTTTCACCTGCTAACAGAGGATAACCGACCTAACGGTGTTAAACTATACCAAGGTTAATGACTGGAAGAATCATGGGAGGCACGACTGCAAGTAGAATGACAATATATTTGTCTCAATACACATGAGCTTTTCTCCAGAAGGACAATAAGACAGAATTAGTTCTAACTCAAAGGCCCAATACATGTACAAGTACAGGCGAACTGTCCTTGTGCAACAATTACATCTATCCCATTTTCACTAGACCCAGTTGCAAATTGATTCACTTAGCTAAAATGCGTAGACTGTACCTAAACAGAGACAACTTATGCATGTACATTTAATATACAGGGAATGCGCTGATTATGCCTACCAAAACCAAATTTAGCAACGATCGCTAACGTTATCGACCACCTTAACAATGTAACAAATATTTAGGTAGGTCGCCCCAACCTCGGCTTATACTATGGCGGCATTCTACCTTTGATAACCCTTATGTCATCAATTATTGATGATTGAACAACTGAACACAGAAATAGGAGTCACGGAACGCTATGTACGGATTTCGTCGCGTTTTTGATACAATTGTCAAACGTCAAGTTTGCATTCTTTGTTCATTCAAGTGCCCCGCACTCCTGTATGTATTCAAGGAGCAGTCATTTCTCCAAAACACGTTTACAACAAAATGAGAAACTATTTTACATTGTCACCTACACTTATATATAATTACAGACACAAAACATCAAAATATTATAAAGATAATACGATATAAAATTAACTGCCCCAAAGAGTGAGAGACACGACAAACGATTTCAACGAACAATATTAATAGAATGATACAATAAATCCAACCAAGTTGATTATTATGCTTATAACCGATAAAATACGACACAAATCGATAAAGATATTGACTGACTACCACACAGTATTTCATGGCGTCATTGTAAATGTATTTTACTGTGTATCCTTAAAATTGTGCCTAAGCTTCCTGTCACGCACGCCGAAAATAATCGACTCTTGATTCTTATCAGGAAGTCTGGGACTGAAGGGAATATTAGTATGTGTTAAGACGCACTATTACCTTTATTAGTGTAAAGTACTTTCGTACAATGTGACTCTAAACGGCAGGCTGACGCTTTCCTCGCAAAATTTTCAATGGCCTCTTCAAAAGACCATTTTCTTTTAAAAGTACACTCGGGCTGGACAATTCACCACAGACTTGAGCTTTATTCTTTACATAACATACGAAATGCAAAAAATAAGTTAAATTCACACTGCGCGTTGCCTAAGACACGTAGAGATGCACTGGACTGTGAAACATCAACTCTCCTCTTACATACTCAGACGTTGGTGAGACGATTGCCGCTTGCCTTGCTTCAGCTTCGTTGCCAATGCAACCATTTACGCCACTGCAAAAGCCAAACTGAGACGTCTGGGCGGAAACTGTTTCTGTCTGGAGAAAACGTGGAAGGGGTTCATTATATTATACACGGACGGAATAACACCATAGCAGACCGCGCTAGTTTGCAAGACCAAGGTCAGATGTGATGGATTACCGCAGACGCTGCACCCCGACAGCTCACTTTAAAAAATACAGTATAGAACTATAAATATATGCGACATTGCAAGCCCCAAGCCCTGCCTCGAAATATTATTTTGTCTTACTCTTTACGCCAAATCTAATCAAATTTTTCAAGAATGACTGCTCTACCCCCATCCCTGCGACATTATAAAATGAAATAACTGAGTTCTGAACGAATCATTATCCGTTTAGACTGCGATGTCTTCCTGTCATTTCAGAACAAAATACCGACATAAAGCACTTTTATTTGAGGGATTTTATCGTTTTCAAGGCTTAAATAAGGTTTAAATTGGAAAAAGATAATCGGTTTTGCAGACAAGCACAGTAGACAAAAATATGACTTCGGGGCATTTTCGAACACGCACAGTTTAATTTGCGTTTCGTGCACGTATCGAAAATAATAAAAGAAATCAATTTGCACCTTATTTTTAACTCCAGTAGGTTCAGTGTCTGGGTAACATGACACTGGTAGAAGTGCATCACGGCTTCGTACCCTGAGCTAAAACATATATTCTGAGTCATTTCCCGTTGTGGACAGAATATGACGTTAATCATATATCGAAAGGATGTATACACGAGAGGCTTCAGCATCTAATTACCACAATCTCCTTCAGCAAACAAATTAAAAACTTCAGTAGAAAATTTAGGGGGATCAAAACTCCCCATAACAGTCTCACTGACTGTTCACTAGAACCGAAGGGTATGGCATGCCGGTAACGGTCATTCTGCCTCCTTGGTAAAGGCGAGCCGCCGACTCTGGACTAACCCAATTTCCCCCAATTCCACTATCTGAGTGTTAATCACGGTTCTACCTCGTGCAAGGCCTTCACCTACTTTCCCACTTTTCGAATCACGCTTGGGATATTAAAGGTTGATTGACATATTGGATACAGTACAGTACAGTACAGACCGATAACCGGCCTCTGCCTCATCACCGTCAAAGTTTTAGTAAAAAGTCAGAGGAATACCAGAAATTACGAGAGGCATGATTAACTGCCCACCCACATCAAAGAGTACCCTCTACCTGGGCAACAGATGGAATTTTCACAAGATATTCACAGATGTGTCTTTAAATAAATAGACAGTCATTTGACTCACTGGCTTTTTGAAAATTTGACTATAATATCAGACACCCTGGTAGTGGGTCATCAAGTGTGCACCATATCTGACGTTACAGACGGTCCACCTCTGTAAAAGGACAATTTCGCCCTGCCTCTTTATTCTCTGTCGACCGCTAATTTCATCAAATAAGCAGAAAAGATTACCGTTCTATTTTTGTCCATTCGCCAAAACTCGATCCTGTCCTCAAATAATTTTACGTTGGTCTTGTCCCAGATAAAGGGCAACAGAGTGTGAGTGACCTTAATTTGTTAAGAAGTCGTCTGGGGTTTTAAATGAACTTAAAGCGGGCCATTTTATGCCCATACGTCCATGTTGATATCGTAGATAAAAACGTAATCAGTGATAGCGCTGTATGTGATTGGTGTACAACACGCCTGACTACAGATACTGACGTGTCCCCAAACCGCGGCCATGTGTCATTTTAGCTTTACACTTGGATTCTACAAGTCGTCGCACAATTTTACAACACATAAATGTGTTGCGAGACAGCTCTAAAACCCTTTTCGTTCTCAGAGAGAAATAGAGAGAGAGATTCATTTGCATGTAGTTAGAAAATCGGGAAATAAAAACTGAGGAAGGCCTTTGAAAGGCTATTAAATTGATTTTTTATTGACAAATATTTTTAGTTAAAGCTCCATTTTTTCTCAAACCACAAACGTCCTGAGAGAAGTACGTGCCTAGGCAATAAAAACACTCTACAATACTTACAACCTTGAACCATGGATGCAGAGAATCGGTGAACATCCAGGTCACACAACAGACGAAATATATACACGTTTGCCTCAGTAGGCGATAAGCTATCGTATGACCGATTTCATGTCCACATTCAAGTTGAGGATAAAGTAGATTAAATAGGTGACCGCATTTCTTATGAACTATGAGCTTTATAATACACACCACGCGGTATGCATGAGGAGCACGTGAACACTATGTCTATATGCAATACCATCAACGAGGAACGAAAAAAATCCCAGTTAAAAATAACTCGCTTATGGGTGAGATTAATTACCTTAAGTGAGGTTAACTACCTTGCGAAATTGTGAATTTAGGGGAAAGTTCTACATGCGTGGCAACAACACACATACTTATAGTGCTGAATACACAAGAAGACAATTATACACACACACACAAATAAACAAAAATCCCTTGAATAACTTTAAGCTTAAAATGTATCAATACGATTTCCTTCAACATAACTTAAACTCACTAAATCTGCATTTCCAAGTGAATGCCAGATAAATGTGTACAGAAGACATTATGGCTTCCAGGCATTGGTTAACCGGGGCGTCTGAGGACACAACGCCCCACGCCCTACAGATATCTGTGCCAAACATAAACACGTTTAGGACAGTGGCCTTAAAAACCTTCACCTGATATTTCACCTCAATCACGATCGCGTTCTCGGACGCCTCCATAGAAATCCACGTCCTGCCAGACGCAATTCAAACACTCAATAAGACCTTTATTTGCACAGCGTCACGACGAGTATGATCTTTTTACTGTGCTCTTCGCATTTGTGTATAGAATGATTATCAGAACAACCCGGGCACCTCTTGCTTCTTGCCCAGTCTAAACTTTACCTATTTATTAAACAAAAGTTTTAACTTTTAAAATTCAAACATGATTCCTAGTTAAATTGTGCCATTTCCCACCGAAAGTTCGCGTTCTCCAGTTTCGATGGCCTTTATGCGCCTGTTGGAATTCATATTTTGTAACCTTCTTTGAATATCTAATAATAAAAATTAGCAAACAAGGCAGCAAAGCTGTCAAATGTACAGACAAAAAACAGGAAATAACTATGCACAAAATAGGCTACTGTCAATTCTGATGCAAAAGTACATTATGTTAAACTGCAAATTCAACATCGAATTTTAATTATGCTCAACAGGTAATACCAATGTAAGTAAAATGTGTAACAAGTTCACACTTTGAAAATGTATAACTTCCAGAAAAAGAAGCCAATTAGACTGCTTTTCCAACTCAGGCTGCATTTTAGTCCTGTATTTCTTTTTTGAAAGTTTGGCAATCATAAGTAACATGGTTTTCCCATAATGGTCATCATGGCAGCAGCACCCAAAATTGTGTTTTCTTCTTTTCTGATGCCATATTACATAATGGTTAACAGCATAATGACCGTTAATTTTTAATAATACAATATACGTATCATGGATTTTCAGAAAATGTGACTAGCATGGGTCTTCAAGCCCGTGGAACTTCAAAGTCACACCTTGAAAATATGTGAAAAATTAAATTTTCACAAAAAAAAAAAAAAAAAAAAAAAAAAAAAAACGTTTAACTGGCAGTAAGAATTACCAAACAGACTGCATTGCCTACTGAAGCTGTATTTTAGTCCCATGTTTCTTTCCTGTAAGTTTGAGAACAGTAAGTGACATGTTTTTTTTTTAATGTTCATCAAGGGAGCAGTGCCCAAAATAGTTTTTTTTCAAATTTTGATGCAATATTGCATAATGTTTAACAGCATAATGACCATCAATTTTAATAATAAAATATTAGTATTATGGATATTCAGAAAATGTGACTAGCAAAGGTCTTCAGGCCCATGGAACTTCAAAGTCACAACTTGAAAATGCCAAAATGGAAACAAGACAGCACTGTTCTGAAATTTTTTTCCCAGTTTTAACAATTTCTGACATAAAACAAAATTAACAGTTTACTACCGTTTTTATATGATCAACTAAGAAAATTGATGAGATGGGAAAAATATTAATAGAGCAGCGTTAAATGTCCAATTTCTACCATTCTGAGATTCTGAACATAGTGAATGATTGAATCTGACAAACTGCAATGATATGAGTTTATTTCCATTTTTGAAACTTTATTACACAATACACGATAACAAGTTTACCATCATTTTTACATAATCAAGTAATGATGTTGTAAAGATGCAGGAAATGCCAAACAAACACTTTTACGTATCTTATTAATTAAAAATTGAAACTGTTAACATGCCTAAGAATTTAATCTGAGGAAATGTGAAAAAAACAGCATAACTTTAAAATAATGGCCCGATTATGCTGATTTTTGAACTCAACCTGCGTTTTAGCAAAAATGACCATTCCTGTGAGTTTAATGACAATTGGCCTATCTGTTTTTGGTATATTGTGTTTACAGTGTTGCATTTATGCTGAAAAATGAAAAAACAGAATAACTGCCAAAGTAGTGGCCCTATCATGCCGATTTTCGAACTTGACCTGTGTTATAGTAAGATCGATTACTCCTGTGAGTTTCATGACAACAGGCCTAACGGTTTTCCTTAAAATGTGTTTACAAGATGTCTGTACATAAAAATGTGTCTGTACATAAAAAATGGTTTGTTTGTTTGTTTGTTTGTTTACAAAACATGTTTTGATATGTTACAAGTGTCATCTTAGGAGTACAAAGAAACTTCCCGGGGTTTATCATTATTATTTTTAAACTGACAACGTTGGTCTACAACTACCTTAAATTAACACCTAATTTCATGAGACGACTATTAAACATGAGAATGACATTTACATTGCTTTGTCTCCAAGTATTCTAGGTATTAAACATACGAAATGACTTCAGGGATAATGCATTTTCCTATGTTGCACTCTCTATCCACAGCCATACTTACAGTGATAATAACTCTTCGTTTCGGCCAAAAAATTAATTTTCCTGGAGTAAACAACAATTTTCCCATACTTACCAATGGTTAATGAATCCATTTTTACATTCAAAGTTAGTCCCTGGTTTTTTTCTAAAAAGTTTGGTTTTTTGTTAAAATAACTCAAGAGATAATAACAGAGTATAGCCATCAATGGAGGTCACGTGGTCTAAAGACAAGCTCAGATATCAGAATAATAGCTATAACTGCCGTTTTGTGGTAAAACAGAATATATTATATTTCTATGAGTTATTCACAAATGTTTTTATTGTGAAATATAGATCTCATACGAAGAGTTATTATCCCTTTAAATGAACTGGTTTGCTCCCTGCGTGAGTTTTAACAAAATGTTTATTTGCGTAACGTATTTTATCCAAACCCTCTGCCAAAACCTTGCATAAACATTTTGCGAAGATCTTACTCTTTTTACAGGGCAAAATCTCTCCCTGTCACTGTCCTCTTTCAAGTCCGAAATAAAGAACAATTTTGTTTTTATGCTGACTTTAATAAAGTCATGGTAATCAGTGCTGGCTTGGGATAGGTTGTTGTCATCCCAGAGAAGTCTACTGTACAACTACCCTTCTGGGACAAAATTTTACCACAAAAGCCTGATAGTTTCCCTGCTCTCCCCCGACTACACTAGACTGTGCACTCACAGATTTAAGTGAAAACACGTGCTCTACTATCTGCCCCTTTTAAACCCAATCCTGTGTGCGGACCCGAGAACCTGAGTGTCTTCAGATTAAACTAGAGCGTCTGACCTTTGCCTCACAGACTCTATTATGTTCATGCCTGCTCGGGAATTCCGCTTACACCGATATCCTACTACGCATTCTAGACTAATCTGAATTTCCTTGAGTAAAGATCTTTCCGCGTATTTTAAGGGCAGCTGGTAAGTTGAAGCCTCTGGGTACCCTGAGTATGTGAGCAATTAAGTATGATTTCCTGTCTTTCTGATTTTTTAAACTCGTTTCATTAAAACAATTTTATCTAGCTTTTTTCTTGTATCCCCCTTTTCATCACTTTTTGTTAAATCGTTATGCATGAATGATGAATTAACAAAATGATGGGGACAACAAGATGGGGACAAAAAGGGTCGGTATTAAATAGATGTTTGAACAAAACAGGAAAGTGTTCAAAGCACCAAATTAAGACAGGAAATAAACTAGGGACGAATAACTAAATATCAGCGCGAAAGTAACATACATGGACCCACATACATAAGCAATTTAGGATTAAAAACGACATTAGTAACAGTAAGATGAAGTAAAACAACTTCAGTCACAATACTCCAGCACTACAGTATACAGAAGCACGCGCTACTGCTCCCGTATCTAGCCATGAAGACTCTTAAACTCAGGGTGACATGAGTTCTATTTGGCAAGTGATCAGAGCTGGGTAAAACATCGTCTGTGTGAACTAGTTCATAGCAATTTGATCCATATATTACTCATAGACAGCGCGCACCTTGGAGAGGTACTGGCAGGGTTCAGCGGGCAGCTGATGGCGTGGCTTTTTAACTGATTTAGACTGTTTATAAATAAGTGATAAATCAAATTTGATGAAAAATTCCAGTACCTGACCTCCAAATTTCCACAAGTTCTAGCTCCCCCTTATTGTATTAACTAACCATATATTTCTTTTCATTGTGAAATAATAACATTGTGTTTAATATAATAATGTGTTAAATCAATGCAGAAAGGACCAACCCCACTTACAGCTATTTCATTTAAACCCACAAAAACGACTATGTGACGGTAAGCAAGTCTTCTATGCTGTTTTGCGTCATCTAAATCATATCAACGATACAATTACACTACAGAGAAAACACGTTGATAGATCATTTTCGTTGTTGACAATCTTGAAGACCTTGAAGTAAGAGCAAATGCGTGCACAGAAATCCGCGGATGGGTATTTTAGATAACATATGCATATGGAATCTGATGCAATGAATCTGTCCAATGAAGGACAGTTTTGGAGTCCGCCAACCTTATGCTTGAAGGACTCAAGCAGAAGTCCACCAAGATCATTGTTGCACGGTCTTACTGCAGTGTGGGCAGAGACACGACTTAGGTCCGGCACATCCTACCCAGAGAGCAGTATCGACACCGCGGGCTCCCACCATTATCAACCAGGTCACAAACGCCGACCCTTAATCGCAGGACGATAAGAAGGAGTACCATAACTCACGCTACCTGTGCACAGTGTGATCGTGTTGGTTGTTTCGTATTTATTATGACTAACTCATCAAATCATCTGCGTCCTCTCCATCAAATAAACTTTGCCTCATAACATCAATTATCAATTATATATATTGTGTTTGTAGTGTTTGAGAACACGTAAACACGCCTTCTCGGGCACGCCGACTTGTTTTCCCGAACGACGACTGCAATGACAAAAGCGAACATCTACAAATAGTAACGCGACAGAAAGAAAACATTTCGTTGACCTTAACCGACCGTTTGTGTACTCGGTCGAATGTTCTAGTTTGCCTCTCGCTTCGTGTTCTCGGTGTTTCAATTTGAAATTCATTACATATATGCGATTAAATCATATCTCTCGTCACGTAAGAAATCACTGCAGCCTAAAGTAAAGTACTGAAACTAAAAACTGTCCACCTAAAGAACGCGATGTTCATATAATAAAGAACTGCTTGCCCTGACAAATACCATAATCGTTCTCATTCTTAACACTTATAATCGATACACTTTACGCAAAGTAGGATATTTATAGCAAAAAGAAAAGAAAAAATCCTATCAAATTATATATATATATATATATATATATATATATATATATATATATATTTTTTTTTTTTTTTTTTTTTTTTTTTTTTTTTTTTTGCGTATACGAGGCAGCCAGGTCTCCGTTCAGAACAGTTTTGTAGTGAGTCATTGATCCTAATAGCGGCAAGGGCTAAATAACCAACATCCCGACCTAATAGAACTGACAGTGGAAATTGGCTTCGGTTCGCAAAATGTTGGGAAAAAAAGATAAGAAGATAACTTTTCGACTTGAACCTGCTTTGTCGCGCCAAAAGAAAAAAAAAAACAATAAACAAAAATTGAACAAAAAGAGGATTCTTACCGGCAGACGTAATATGCACCAATCTTACTGCTTGAAGTAGGGACGCGCCCCAAACATCGATATGTTCTCCCGAAAGAGCACTGAGATGAATGGAATATTATTTCTTCTATTCAGTTTTCTCGACCTTGAAATTGACCTGTATCCCAATGAAAGGAACTATTTTACAAGTCACCGTGAATTCGTTTTGAATGTTATTTATTCGAACATTATCACAATTCTTATCTCTCTCTCCCCGTCTGTCCCGTCGACAATTGATCACTCCAGGGTCATTTGCAAAGTACAGGCTTCACAACGCAAGGCATTACGTTCAAAACCCTGCCTTGCATTAGCATGTACGGTGCCCTCCTAAATACAGTGCTAACTGCAACCTCAGAATTGTTTTTCTCGTCGTATAATCGATACATCAAGTGCTATAAAAAAAAAAACAAAGTACTTTAAGAAACCAAGCAGCTAACTTCTGTCACTGTACTATCATTACAAAATTACGACGCATCAAGATGGGTCTCCTGACTTTTTCTTGCAGCCTGATTCTTGTCAACCATCCTGATTTCATGCTCTGTTCGACTGCTTCGTCAGCCATTGGCTTCATTAGTTCAGTAAGAACACACATCTCTATTATGGACTTTCTACTCTCTCTCTCTCTCTCTGATTGTATCCGTGTGTGTACTTCACACACACACACACACACACACACACACATTTTCCCTCATGTTTACTTTGTCAGAAGATTCAGCTTCCAGGAAAATAAAACGGGAAGCTGTAATTTACAAGATATATGCCGTCATAACGCCTACAACGTTCAAAGACACCATTCATACAATGTCTTCACTCTAGAAGCCTTCAGGAGGTTATGGAGACCAAAGGGAGGGTTATAAATCTTTCCCAGCATTACTTAAAACATGACCGTGTCATAAATACAACAGAAAGCAGTTCAATTCAAATTCTGTTTAGCAATCAAAATTTGCTCATTAGTACCAGGAAGTGTCTATATTTTCAGATAATCAGCTCACGATTTAAAGATTAAGCACACGCGTCCTAAGAACTGTACCACTATGACGCGAGTTATTCGTGGCGTTGATCTGAGGACAAGTGAAGCTGCATGTGTAACGGGATCCGCCCATCACATGACTGCCGTGTAACCTGTCTGACCGCAGTGACACTAAGCCACTTGCCATGCTTATATAACACACCACTTATGGTGCACAACGGAACGTGACACTTTTGTAACGTACGGTGACTTGCAAAAGTACGATTGAAAAAGATTCCTCCTTCATACCAGACATCGTGATAATGTTTACACATGGGGATCGTAGACGGCATATATTTCATGTGATAATAATTCTGTGCAAAAACCGCGATGCGCTTGTTCAATACAGTGACTTTACCTTTAAATCTACATTTTTTAACCATGAAAAGGGGAGAGTCAAAAAATAATTTAAGAAATGAGACGAGCAAAGTGAAGCTTACCATTACAGCGTTGAGACCAGGAAGTCATATAGTTATATTAAATGATAATGCCTAATAAAATAAAACCGAAATCTATTTGCCCAAGTGTAAACCACTGAAAAAAATCACTTTTGCCGTTTAGATCACGGGCATCGGTCGGGTTGTGTTAGTAAACTTGCAAGCCAGCCAGGGCAATTCACGCGGGAGCCTCAAAACTCTATTTCGCACACGCATCAGTTCACAACATGCGGAAACACACACGCACTGGTTTAATGTGTATGAACGCAGCACGTATAGATAGATTCTCCAGACCCAACTTATACGCACAGTCTGGCCTCGGTCTCAAAAGAGTACTCGTGCAAGGGCACGTTGTTATACTTAATTGGTAGGCAGGCACAGTAACTCTCTTAACTCTAAGTCAGTATGTTTTTTTCCTTGCTTGGTCCTCCTTGATTAACAAAATGTGCTAAATACATGTCCGGGTGGCACACCACGTGTCCGGGTAAGCCTTGCAGGTCGGGCACCACATCGAGTATGAGCTGATGACGTTTCTCAATACAAATAACTCAGCCAATGACGGCGTATCTATGGCAGTTCTGTTGTTACATTTAGAACTTCGAGAGAGTCGACCGGCGTTCAAAATTCTATAATTGGATATATACTTTGTTAACATTTACTGAAATTCGTATCAGATGAATGAATGAATGATTATATTTGTATGATAACGATGCCATATTTATGGCTATCAGGTGTGTCTGTCTTAAGATATAAGCTGCCTTCAATTTCCACTTATCATAATGATTTTCTTCATCAAACTGTCTTCTTGTAGGTAACTTTTTTCTCTATTACTGTGTAACAATGTTCAGTGACGTATCACCAAAACATGTACGAGGAACGGCGAATACGGCGCACCGCCTAAATACCTCGAAACTAAGGGTGTCATTATTTCTATCTAGAGTTAACCAGAATATTTTCATATATCATTCAGAATTTCAGGTCATTTTTCTGTTCATATGTCCTCCATCAGTAGCTAAGCATTTAGTTCAATGAACTGTTAGTTGAAAAGAGACTGACTGAAAGTGTAATATGAAACCTTTGAACCTTTGACCTTAAAGCCAACCTCTGACCTCTATCTTGACCACAATACCATAACTGACCTTTAATCCATGCACCTGTCTCTGGACAGCAAAGGTCATAGATAATTTTCTCACACATGATATATTCAACAGCATTCAGACACCTCATCATACATCACATACGACAAAAGCTGAACTTACCAGTGTGAAAAAGGACGGCCGTCCTAAGTAAGTCAAAAGTATGGCTGTTCAGACCGAGATTCCTGAACTTTTGGATCACACGCTCGATCTCCTCCACTCTCCCCACGGTGGGCGTGTCTTGGTTGACCGAGTTCCCACACTGACAGCTGGAGCATGAGGAGGACGAGGAAGACGCAACCGAAGCTGTGTCGCTTACGTCGTTGTAATGAGGAGTTACCACGAACTGAAAGTTGTTCTCTGACATAAACAGTAGGACGAGCCGAGCCCAAGACGCGTTTATGAGCCCAGCTTTGTCTCTAATTGTAAGTCGCTTGAAATTTTCCAAAGAATTGGCAAACTGAAAGGTTTTCGTCACCCAGTCTGAAACCCTGGAACTGACTGGTTGCAGATTTTTCTTGGCGAGTGTCACTGGAGTGTTGCTGGGAATTTGAGATGGTTTGAGCTTCGTATCAACCTTTACTTCTGCCATTCTGTAAGTCTCAGTAACGGGGCCCGAACATGTAGATGGTTTCTTATAACGTTCCAGCAAAACCTTCAATATAGAACCATCTACTTGGCAACAGGGCATATTTAACAGCCCAAGACCGTCGCCAAAGCCTTCAACGCTGTCACCAGAGGTGCTTTGTTGCAGGGCCATCTTGCGGTTGGCTTTCTTGCAAGACAAATCTATTGGCTGTTCGGTCTCTTGAATTGGCAATGATGCGGATGGTGGAGTAAATGGTGACATGGAACGCGATGACGATGAATAAGATGATGAGCACCTAAGGGGCGGTTTGCTATCGCTTGATGAGGCCTCAGCAAGTGCAGAAAACGAAGCTGTGCTCTGTGCAATTACTGGCGAGGGGGAGCTATAACCATTTGGAATGGACACACATTTTGTCCCAATTTCATGGGAATAATATCGAATACTTGGAGACATATTTCTGGTTACTGAGACCGGTGACCCGTTGTGGACAGGCGTCAAGCAACCAAGGGGACTTGGGGTGGACTTAGGACTGTTGCTTATAGACCGACACTCGGAAAAACCATTGAACCTCTCGGACCCGAGTTGTATGTCTGCTGCGGTTTCTTGATCAATTCTTACCCCCGAATGCGCCAATCTCAAAGAAGTTTTTCCTTTTTGCTGCAGAATGCATTTATCATAATAGTCCATACCTTTAAAGCCCATGAGTTGAGGAAGAGGTAAACTTTTTTGCCCAGAGCCCCAACCCCATTTTGAAGAGGGCAGGGGATTGCTCATCCTGTACTTCTCCTCGCCCTCCTCGTGGCGTCTTTGGTTATTAAGAATTTGCACATTTGCAGTTACCAGGTACTCCTCATTCATATTGGAACCATTGCTTCCTAAGTTGGTGATGGGGTACTTTTCAAGTTTAGGGCGCTTCGGTGACGGATTCAACCTGGCCGTATTCTTATCTGTCTCGTAAATTCTCCTTTTTGAAGAAGCCGCTAACGACGATGGCGGTGTCAATGATTCCTGCCTCACCATATATTTCGGATTAAAATCGAAGAAGTGTGGAGATCTTGTTGGCAGTTTGGTTGCCTGGAACCCGTTGAAACACGACTGGGACTCGTAAGGGATGTTGCCCGCGCCGCTGAGGAGATTTTGTAGGATCCGTGGCTCCTGCATGTGTGCCGGGCAGGGGCATGACGGGAGGTGGTCCAGGGTGGCTTCGGTCGTCATGGAGATGTGGGTTTGGTCAAACAATCTGTAAATATAAAATACTAACAATAAACACCGTGTTTACAGCAGGGAAATATTCATAAGAGCTATTGGCGTCGTATAATGCCACTAAAACGTGTCTGGAAACATTAAGCTTTATATATATACAAAATGTAGACAAGGCTGCAAAATCTGTTTAACAATAATAAAATGCTATAGCTATGATACACATATTGTTTAATCCATCTGTGGTGCAACAATACATTTTTATTATGTTAAACAGGGTGTTATTTCCAACCTTCACGAATTGGTAAACTAAATTTACAAGACAGCAAAGCTAACAGGAGCAGTGACATTTAAACGGCCAAAATAATGAACAAGCAACTTATCAAAGAAGGGTCAAAGAAAAAAGTGAATTTTGATGCAATATTATACAACGTATAACAGCATTGTCACTTCCAATTTACACTCTATGGTTTTACTCTGTACAATCAGAGTATGTAACTAGCGCAAGGCTTCAGACCCATGGGAAAACATACTCACAGCTGCCAATTTGTGAAAATTGTAAAGTTAATAAATAAAAGCTAAAAGCAAAAAATACTATTGTTTGGTACGGCTTTCGAACTCAATCTATATTGCACTGTAATTAAATAATTCTTGAAAGTTGGAGGCTTATTAAAAATACAGTTTTCTTTTTAGCTTCGGTGACAGTGCACAAAATGTTTTTTATCTTGGTACAATATTACTTAATGCTAATTTGTTTAAACGGCCTTATTTCTATCAAAGCAGACTTAAATTTCGGAGGTATTACCTAACAAATACATAACACATTTTTCCGTGCTGTTCAGTAACGGGAAGGTATATTTGATTCTTTTTAACAGAAAATTAGGACATGGGACTGACGGTTTGTCCATTTCGTCATTCTCATAAACTTTAATTGTTTCGGCCAACAAGTCCCACAAAAGAATTCACCATCCTAGACACGCAAACGACCACTTTAAACCATGTCTTTGCCTTACTGGGACAGATTCTGTATTCCTGTCTTTGCCATAAGCGTGAAGCTACTAGTTTGTATACATTCCCACATATTCAGGAAAATGTGCCTTCCGCAAGCGGGGGGGGTGGGGGGTGGAGAGAATGGCGGCAATGTTGGAACTTATCCAAAAGGAGAATTTAAAATGTTTTGCATACATCTGCACGAAGGATGTACACTATTTTCTTTAAATTCAGAGATTATTGATTGGCATCAGATAACTCTATTGGTACTGATGAACCCGGTGGTTATCTATTGTACTCTGAGTGTACTTACACAAGCACGCGTTCAAGACAAACGCAAACTCGATTTTGTAAGAACTCATCTACCTACTGGTTTATACAAAATGAATGCCTTTTTCAAAATGGGCATATGCATATGAAGAAGAATATAGGGTGCATATTGTTATGTTTATCCTTAATGTGCCCAGTTTTGCCTTTGAATTCGTAATGAACGGTAGCTGTCCCAAAAACAATATAGGTATTAAATTTTTCTCGTTATCTATTCTTTTGATTTGATCGATTATCATTCCTTGAGTACATAACGGTGAAAGCACTAGCAAGGATATTTATTTGTTTTTAATATATACATTTATAATTTTCAACGGTCATATAACAATCAAAAATACAAATTGACGATGCTAAATTCCTTCCAACAAAACTTATATTACACCTGTTTAAAACACTAATTTGGTAAAACTTAAAGTAATGTGTAGAGGTACATGGTATATTCTTCATAAAATTTTATAAAACTCATTTGTTTTACTTTCAACATTACCAAATGAGAGAATCTGGCTTTAAGTGGCACAGTAACCTGCCAATTCTGTATGGTTATTAATAAAGAAACTCAAGATAACCCTCTATTTTACTGGCCATCACAATTACATTGAGCTAATGGAAATGTGCACTGGAGTGAACCATGCTTGAAGCCAAATAACCGTCCTTTATATAAATTTCCAAGAAGGACTTATTCATTTGTTACATTAATTGCCATTTATTCACGTTACTTTTGGGTTATTATCGGCTGATAAACCATAAGAATTTAAGGTTCTGCAATAAAAAAGGAAAAGAAAGATTTCTATAGTTATTAAATAAAAACTATAAATTACTCGTTATTTTTACTGAACCAGAAAACTCTACTGTGATAAAGGGGCGCTTTAATGCTGAGTGATGATTGGACAAATTCATAGTTCTACATTAACGTGATATTGTGCTCAGAGATCAGCATGTCTCCAGCACGGGCTAACTCCTACAATATGCTTGCTCTTGCGCAGGTTAATACAAAGGGCTTCACTGTCATATTTCACTTCCATTGTCATATGCATGTTTTCATTACTTCTTTGGATATCAGTCAGAAATGATCTCTACATCCACAATGTCTCAGGCACAGTTCAACGGACATTTTCGATAAAACTGTCCTTTTTTGGTAAATGCCAAGTCAAATAAGGTTCCAGGTGTGGCTCCGTCTACCATTAAAAATGTTAACATGTTACCTCTCGTCGGCAAAGCTATGTGTTAACATCAGACCCAGTAATCAGCTTGGCGCCCCACTGGAAGTCGTATCGACTGTTAATACCACTGTCCTCATATTAACGACACGTGAGCCTCTCAGTCTATGTCATTTTCAGTGGACATGGTACACGTGACAGTTATGGCATGAAAAATAAACCAAAGACCATGTCACGTTTAAGCTATTATTACACTAGGTTTGCGACCATTATTACACTTGGTTTGCGACCGCCTGCAGAACAAATTCCCTCAATCTCAGTCCGTCTGTGCTAGGGCTTAGAAAATATTTGATGGTATCAAATTCGTAATCAGAGTTCATAAACTGTAAATATTACAGCCTTTTTTGTTCCACATTTATGAGAGTGGTCCACAAAAGCAAAACATTTTATACGCACTCTTCGGATAGATCCGGTGTAAAACTTGAGGCGCACTTCCAGACACGATGAGATAGCCTTTTTTTATCACAGTATACCTTTAAGTTTTCTGACCTCACGAGGCCAGTCTCCATTGCCTGGCATCACACAACGGAGTCAAATTGGGAGTTTATCTCTGGCGGTGAGATTAGATTCCCAAGGTTTACAATGTAACACTGAAATGTCTAAAAATTACCCAAATATCAACCTCTGTTTTCATCTCTACTCAATATTCTATCTATAACACCCCAGCTGCACATGGGAGAGTCTGAACACAACACATCAACTGTCTGCACTCTGTGGCCCGCTTGATTTAGAGGTCGGCGAACTTTTTAACACAGGCACTGGGATCAACTGTAACCTACATTACTGAACTCAGGGATTTTATCTTGGTCGTCAGCACGAGATTTCTGGAAACTCATAGAACAGATTAATTGGAATGATAAGGAAAGATTCCAATCTTGTGCGAATCTCAGGATATATCTTAACATATACTTTAACAGTGCCCATTTGTCCGACTGAAGCAAATGTTGGAAACCGATAGATGAAGTTGCGTAAACAGAGCAACTGATAACTGCACTGCTGGGCCAGATGACTTACAACCAGCAGCTACTTTCTAGACCTGTCTCCCCAGGGTCTGTTAACCAGCTTGACTGGCATGTTATCGGCAGGAAATCAACTCGAAGGAAATGTTACATATATATCATCTAGACATCACTAAAGCCACCCGAGAGATTAAATCGGAAAGTTCACCGAAAAGTACATCATAAAACATTACTGCACATACCTAGTCGGGTCAAAGCTCGATAAATTGGATAAGTTATTATCAAGGAATTTTCTTGCGTTCTCAGCGAGAGAATTAACATTGAATGTTCGCACTAGCCATCCTATCGTGGACCAATGGTTCATGTTCGCACTAGATATCCTAATGTTCCAGTTGGGTCTGGCAAATTTCTCAGGTAAGATCACTTGTGACCTTGACCTTACAGACCAGAAAGAGATAGTCAAAATACATAAATAAATCAAATTCCGTAAGCTGTGGCAAAACGGCGCCATACTACATAATTGACCTTACTTAGGTTTTTCCTAGTTCGCAGGATACGAGGCATGCCTAAATTAGCTCAGATACATCGATATAACAAAACGTGGACTCGGCATAACCATCTCATAATACTGCTGGAGTTAAGTATTAGGTGATTAATTGTACCAGCATTTTGTTCCAGCTACTGAAAAGAATTACAACCTTCTGTAAAGCATCTACATTCACACTGCCCCGTTAACCCTCAAGAAAGCACAATAATAATAATAATAATAATAATAATAATAATAATACGTCCCACACCAACAGCATATATTTCTTGTTTTACGTCCCATACAAAGAAAGCACGTCGATCTCTTTATTGTTGTGCTCGTGGAGGAAGCCGTCTGAGTCAGCGATCGGAAGCCGAGGTCACGCGAACTCAGGCGTATTGATCGACATGGTTTATATAAAGCCTGGATGGTTCCAGTAAAGAGTACACAATAAGGCTGCGGATGCGTTATTTTTGCTTTCTCGGACCAGGTTGATGGATAAGCTTTAATATACCATATTTAAACATTATATAAATATGACTTACGGCATGTAAGAATAACGAGAAAAAAAAGGTTTCTTAGAAACTCTTATCTCGGGCAAAGCAAAACAAAACTAAATCACCAACTTCAGTGATTTTAGTCAGAATATCTAACTCAAATAAAACTCGTCTTTTATATTTCCAGTTGAAAAGCTAAAAAACAATACTTCAAAAATGTACCTTTATAACTACAGTATCGGGGGTCGATACTCATGACCCTTGTTTTGTTTCAGTGTACAGCATAGAAACTGAGCTATCTGATCGCAAACTTGGCTCGTTGGACGCGCGCCAGCACTGGGAGCTGTCGGAGGAAATTACACAGATATAAATGTCTTCATTTTCTTCAAGTTAACAATTAGGTAACTGGCCCTATTTGCGATTTATAAATTATGATACCCTCATATCATTTTACTAGTGCAATCACTTTTATCAAAAATTTAAAATAAACTACAAATGCTTCGAAAAGGCTTCCCTTCAAGTCCAGTCCCCGACTGCTTTGTTCCGTGAACACCTTGGCCACTTCTTATAAATAATGTTGATATCAGATAGCCGGAGATAACACGCTTTCAAAAGCATTTTTAAAAGGTAACAGAATGAAATAAGCGACTCGGTCATTATGAAACCCAATAAAATCAACTTAAGAACACCTTGTAACTAGATTCATTTATTTATTCTTTTGTTATTTCAAACATATTCTGAACAGGTACGTAAGCATCATATACTTGGTTAAATAAATAGATGAGTTCGGGCTCAGAGGAACTGGTCATCGAGCGTATATTTTACTGGAAATTACCTATTCTAAAGATCCTGAAAGTAAAGGCCTACCAACAGTAGGTTAGCTTGGAAGTAGAATATATACGGATCATCCGAGGAAGTCGGTATATCGAGAAAAAGTTGAAAAACAAAGTAATACCAGCAAACGTTGATGTATCACTTCTATCAATTAAGTGGAGTCTATTGGTTATTTTATATAAAGTACAAGCCTATGAGAAACTTGTAACTATGGTATCACTACTTGTTTTTCAAAGATTCGAAACCAAACAACTGTATATCCATTATGAAAAATGAATCGCTTGCCCTAACAACCCAAACTGAAATTCTTTTCGGACAGCACCGGTCAATTTGACCCAACAGCAAATAGGAGGTTAAGGAGGAAGGTTAACTCACCGGTCGATGTCTCCGCATGCGGTATACTTTGTTGTCGTACTCCGATTATCTCTGTCTGGGTTAAAATACTCGTTAATTCTATCGGAGTGTCGCGTTCCATTCGCAACTACTGGCGTTTCTGATATAACTTTAACCTCTGACTAACTTAGTCTACCTACAAGCGTTCGTACCGATTGGCTTAGAGCGAGGCTCTCAATGGGGGGGATATAATCAGGTTAGGTCAGTCGCCTTCGCTTATACGCCACGTTAACAGCGTTATTCAAGACTTTAAGTGCTGAATTATAAAGTTATGGTTTCCTCACACTTAGAAATTATATAATAAATTAAATAATTTATAAATGCTAAACGAATTATCGAAATAATGAAGCAAATCGTTTAAAAGTACATTAACAAAAACGGCTCTTGTCACGTGGCAAGACCCCGTATATAACCTTGACCTGAAAGCGATGAATGAATAATGGAAATGGATGAAAATGAACGAGTGAAGAGAGGCGATATAAAATTCCATGTCAAAAAAGAGAAAAAATTAATCATCTTAAATTTTGCCCAATTTCTGAAATATAAATTACAGTGGCGACTTAATTGTTCACTTTCAGCAACGAAAGTCTTTGTTTATATAACCAGTCCCGCTCAAGGTCGGGCGTACTAAGCACGGCTGTATATATAGAATGTTAACATGACCCTGAAAGGATGGCGTTTGTTCCAAAACCATTTCAGGGAGACAACAAGGGAAGTTATTACAATTATTTCTCATTTTGGCGTTCAGATGCCCAGGATTAATTCAAACATTTCTGCAAATGATATCTTAAGTGTTTCAATGAAAAGCAACATAAGTACGCCAGGTGTAGAGATAAATATAGGACGTTTTAGACACACATTAGGTCACAGACTCAATATTTAATGAGATGAGCGCAGGTTGTGCCGCAGACTTAAGGACCACAATGTGTTTGTTGCGAAACGGAAAAATTGGAAAGCACAGTTGAATTTTTCCGTAAGTCAAAAGTTAAAGAAATAATTGTTATCGAATGGTTAAAGTAACATGAAAAGCGGGCGTGGATTTCCAAAAACGCATAACACCCATACCCAATTAAGAGGTGCAATTGAGGTCACTGGCATGCACTTAAAAATATTAAATGCACAGATTAGAAACTGTGTTTGATAATTTAAGGGTCCTACATGAAGAAGTTCGTATCAAATTTTCACTGCATAAGAACCATGAATAATAAAAAAATAACTCGCCATCTAACCCCCAAAAAAAACATACGTCACTGTCACAGATGGCACACTTTCTGCTACGGAAGTGTTTTACTCACTTTGAAAATTCGATCAGCACTGTTTTCGCTCTTTAATTTATGTCATACAAGCAATATGTTGTAAAAAAAAACATGATAATCATCTGTATAGAGCTATGAATATTTATTTGACGATTTTAGTATGTCTTTCACTGAATATCTTTTAAAAAAATGCAGTATACCGACAGTCAAAGAAGCATTAAATGAACTATTTTTTACTCGTGGTGCAAAGAATTATGTCAGAAATGTCAAGCTTCACACTACAGATGATTAATTTGACAACATTAAACCCCTGTTACTTATTACACTAAGTGCTTGGACAAGAATAACCTTTTTCGGACATTTTTCAGGGGTACATACGTTACTTATATTTTAGCCATGACGCAAAGCCCCTGAGTTACAATTTAAATATGGATTCTATGGTTAGATGCTTCTTACTAGTATATTACGATAGAAATTACACGTGGATTTTTTTTTCTATACGCATATACAGTATGTTTTAAGTTTTTGAATACAACGTCAAATTGTTTCATTTTTATTTTTCTGACTTTTTTTAGACTTGTGACATTTCAGCTTGGGTTTGGGTGATAAACGACTTAATTCTTTTAGTTTCTTACACGACTTAAATGAAACCGACAAGCCAAGATAAACCAAATTAATGTCTCAGCCCCAAAACAGCTTTAAAACTGCATTTTCTTCAAATTTTTGGAAGTCAATTGATCAATTTATCTGTCCCTCCAGTTTCCCCTTACTGTCAGGGCACTATAAAGCTTGCTTTCTCACTATAACATTTCATGATGTGGTAGCTTTTCAGTATGTGCTGAGTTATGGGTTATATATGAAATCAAGATCGAGCTGGCAATGCTGTAATCTAGGGTACTCCAGTTGATAAAGGTCCGCTAAATGACGTACTACTGCGCGTGCATTAATTGCATAATCATCACTCTCACTCCCACGTGCGGGTGTATAACAGCGCGTGTATATTGCCTACTTATTTGAATGAGACTGCTGAGCGATATTTGTAACATAGAGAGAAAGCAAATATTACCTGTTCAAATTTCATTTATTGGGAAATATGAGTATTTCTCTAAGTTATAGGCCTGCTATTGCAAACTATATGGATTCGTTTTGCCGAGTTTTGTGGCACAAATGCTTTTAAATGCATCTTTAAAAGTTATGTCAACCATTGAAAAAATGTTTATAATGTTTACATTATTGGATTTTATTATATTCTAAGCAATGGGAGCTTAAGGGAAGACGATAGAATGAACTTATACGTTGTTTTAAAGGATATTTTAAAGTGAACATGGGGACAAATGGGCCAAAGTATTATATTACATGGGTTACATTCCTGACAATGGAGGGTGAAAATAGCCAAGATATATTTCTGTGAATTATGTTATTGACAAACTTTATTTTGAACAAAAGCTCTTTGATTGTTACATCTAATGAGGTGCAGTCTACTTCTTCAGTTCAGTAGATCACTAAGATAAGCTGCAATTTGTTCCATAGGGTGTTACACTCTTCACACACTTAACCTCTGCCTTCGGTCAGTTTTCTTCAATTGCAGCGAAAAAAGAATTCATAAATATAAATAAAATTATTCACAAAATGAACTAAATTATACCAGTTAGCAACAAGCAAAACATTAAAATAGCATCACGGTTTTCAAATAATGTGCAATAATAAAACACATAGAGACAACAGTCACACACCTGGCATATTAAACTATATTTTCAGGTAATATTTACTATTAGAAATAAACTGATCGTTTTTTGCTGTTATTTCATGCTGGGCAGGTAAAATGATGTTATAAGTTTAACATTTTAGCACTTTTTTTCAAAAATTCTGATATTTTATTCACGGCCATATCATGGCAAAGTAAAATATTGGTAACTTTGATGTAAATGCAAGTTTGGTTCCCTCAGTTAAAGATCGCATATCACAAAAAGATTGACAAATTGGAAATTACATGGAGCTATTTTGTTTATCGTCGGAGTTTTTTTTCCAAAACATTCATTTTCTTGTAACAAAAATTTTCAAGTCTTTCAATCTTATACAGTACATGTATATATACAGTGGGAAATACTAAATAATCTATATTGGGTTAAAAGCATCAGGTTATTTTTCTTTAATAATAAATAAATTAATACGTAAATAAATAAACAAATAAATAAAATTGCTTATACAGCAAGTACCTGCCAACTACAATAGATCTAATAAACATTAACTACAAAACAAAGTTTAACTGAATGGATAGCTATTTTTAAATCAAACCTTGTCGATTAATGGGCATTGAAACAGCATAGCAATATATCAAAGGCGTTTTAATTAAAATATACACGACTGTTAACATTTGTGTTGAGGTGGCATTTATTCTTTTTCTTAAATGTAAAAGCATTTCATAGCCCATATATTACTTTTCTCTCAACACACTTACTAATAATAGATACAAAACATGATCCTCATGAAAAGCAATAGCGTTCTTCCTAGACCAATAAAAATCTAATGATTTTTTAAAACAATAATCAGTAAAATTATCGTGAAACTTCTGGCTACAAACAAACGAACAGACCAATATATTTACAAAAGATTTATGGTATTAATGGTTTTTCTACGTGTCTCTCTTCAGCCTGTCTTGTCTCATTGAGACTCACTTATGACAACACTAATGGTGTGTGTCATTAGAGTGACGGTGACACGGAGAACGGGAGACATTGTTTCTGCGTGACACTTGTCAAGCTGCTCGGGTGTCCAGCATCTGATAAACGGGCATGGCAATCGGGGACGTCAACTATATACATGTATATGTAACTTAGGGGTCAATGATCTCGTGAGCGTTTGACTCAAATGCCACTGTTCACAAAGCTTTAACTGTGAGAACAACTGCTGGGGTCAGAGCAGTACATGTAACAGACGAGGGGTTCATCTTATCATCCGTATTTTTTATTTTAAGTTAAAGATACACTGTGGAGATTAGATTAGAAGCGATCACAAATAAGCGTTTTACATAACTTTTGTATATGGCGCATGGTTAAGAATTACTTACACAATAAGCTTAGCTGTGCTATGGTATTAAATATTCTGCATGCATTTTCATTCCACATAATGCCTGTTAAATTAAGAAAAGAACTACTTAAATGACTTTGTTAAAGCCTTTTGGTATAGCCTTCCAGAATTACTCAAGTTATCTTTATTTCCAATAAGGATTATCACAATATAGTTAGATTAGGGTGGAAAATCCCGCATAGGATACTTTTAATTACTTATGACGATGCTTCTTGTTGAAATTATCTAAGGGCATAAAATGACAGACAAATGATCTGAATCAATATCGCAAAAATAAATAAATAAATAAATAATCAATCATATTCACCGTCCCTGTTAAACTTCCATAGTCAGCCATCTTGACACAGTTTGAAAAGAGCGCGATTTACGGTAGACCTATGTTGCAGTAGCAGCACTGACATGCTGAATGCAGACTCAGCATTTCAAGCTCCTTTTTGAAAGGTTATAATTTTTAATGATATGTTGTTGTTGAAATAATAAAGACAGGGATGGTGGGCTGATATGGTTGTAGGGATGTTTGGAAGTCATCTTTAGGATTCCTAATTTTGCTAGACTTTTTAAAAATAAAATTCCTATTTTTTACTTTTTTTTTTTGAAAAAAAAATCTTATTTTCCTATTTTTCTTATGGTCCGTTATAACTTAACTGTCCCGCCATTTCTATGTAAATTAGTATTTTGATATGCGTGCACATACGTAAATCACCTTCGTTAGTCCCGGCAGCTGACAACAATCTAATACCTTCCTGATTCTTTTGACCTTTTAACAAATAACAATGCACGTTCGCAAAGCAAATTTTTGTTCTGATTTATTTAAATATCGTTTAACCTTCGATATATTCATTTTAACGTCACTCCTGCAATAGGGTCTTTGAAGTAATTTCAAACAGTTGTATTTTTGTTTGCATTTGATTATCATTAGGATGTAAAGATGACATTTTTTTCTTTATTTCAACAGGTAAATTGAATATAGTCTTTAGCATCCTTCATTGTCGTCAAATACATATATCTGCATTTAGTTTGATAAAATGGTGTTTCTTTTGTAAAATGACCTGTTTCCCTTCAAGTTCAAATAAATTTCTGTCTTTTAATATAGCTATAAAAAAAAGCACGTGTAACGTTTAGTTTATCTTTTCAAGTTATCTGCATAAATGCAATGAAAGGTCGATTATTAAAGAAATATTTCTTGGTCAAAATTTAGTTGAAAGGCCTACGTGAAGTAAGGAGAAGAAATGTGCGCTTATTATGCTCCAGTCACTAAGTCACACTGTAAATACGTATTCACACGCGCTGTCTGTGGCCGCCTGGGACACAGATTGATTTTACACTGGATATTTCGTTATTATGTCCAAGATGTCAATCAATAGTTGTGACCTTGAATGGACTGAATGGCTCCAAAACAACTGTACATATGACCAAATCATATCATGCACCGGTACATGGATCTGCCGTGAACCACCCACAGCCTTGGACATCTTTACTGAAGATGAAAGGGGTCGCTGTCTTTTTAAATATCAATTTGAAAGTAATATATTATCATTTCCATTCATTGCCTGGCTTGCAAGGAAGCAAGGCACGAACGCCAGCAATCGTAGTACTGTGCAGCTCTTCTCTCTAATGTAAGGCTAATGGACAAGTTTTCGTTATCAAGATAGAAATGTTACGAACTCCAGTTATTTACATGACGTTTTCAATAATTAATTAAACTAATCAATGCCGTTCTGGTTTTTCACCCTAACAGTGAATGAACAAGGAAAACAGAAAATAATGGCTGTACATGACTGAGAGTCAAACGTTGAATATTGTTTTTGCAAAATATTGTAATTCAAAGCTGTATTTGTAACTATGTCCGACTTTAGATGGCCATGTAAATTAAGCCCCTCGAATCTGAGTTCACCCTTGCAGCAGACTTCATTATTTAAGTCAACTTAACCGTTCGATTGTATCCAAAAAGAATGGTAATTGGGTGGTCATGTAGAGCTGATTTCAAAAAGCGTTTGTGTCTTCAAATGATTAATTCTTTGTTTAACTTACATGAAAAAAAAATAACTTCTTCAAACTGTCGATACTAGTACACTGTATCAGCTTTGAAGTAAGGCGCGTGCATGAAGGTCATCTGATTGATATACAGGTACATGTAAGTTCCTTAATGCACCTGTTATCAATCACATAGCAATAGAAATATAAAATAACAAACCTAAAAATTAGTTTTCTCGCGTTTTTCCGTTATCAATAAACTCGATATTTTAATAAAAGCACTAACTTATGGCTAGTCGTGATTGTGAATGACAAATTAATACACTTCTAATGCTACTTCTAGTGTGGTTTTTGAATAATTCTGTAGATAGGAAGACACGGTGATACGCCAGGTAAATGTTTCTAACTAAGGAAAGCTTCATACATAGAGCTAGTGACAAAACACATCGATATACCCAATGCATCTTTATCGTATTACTTACTAATTAAAGAAAAACATTGCAACTCACTCGATCTATCGATAGCGCTGGGCAGTCGCTGGCGACGTGGTCCTGTTCCTGTCGCAAACCTCCACTACAGAATGAAGTCTGGAAATTGCATTCCACTCTTCCGACCAACACGTTGTGTTTACAGCAAGCTGCAACTACACTGTACATATAGAGGTTAACTGGTGACAGTACACCCGTGCTCAGAACAAGGCCATCGTGACGTCAGCGCCCGACAGGTAACAACAAAGAGCAAGACAAAGCCCAACTTTAAGTGTAAACATGGCAAGCTTGTCCAGTGAAAGGAAACGAAAAAGGAAAGGAATGCACCCAAAGGCGGCTAATATTTGAAATAATAACCACCCTAGGAAATATAAGGCATATCCAAGAAGGTTTCTAATAGTTTAATCAGTTTTACGCTGAAGAATGCACAACAAATTTACATGCAAACATCATGTACATGCACTCACTAGTAATCGATTTGTTTTGCAGTTAAAGCTTCATTTTGGTGCATTATGCAGTCTTTCTAACACAGCATTTCTCTACACCTTAACTTATGGAATCAAAATCAACCATTCATCACTTATATATTCAAAAATCACGGCGCTGATATTAAAACGTCTTATATAAAACACGTGTACGCACCATGTGAGTACTGAAACAAAATAATCCTTATTACACAAAGCGCGTGACGTTGGAGATATCGATCGAAACAGTAATTTCCACGTGGCCTTGGCATGCTAATGCTTAGTACGCGTGAACGTAGGTTATAAAATAGGTCTTTGCCATAGGATCGGTTTACATGTTGAATGGATTCTACTGATATACCGGTCCATTTCTGGGCCATCGGTCTTTTGTTTTCAGGGCCATTTACATATTCCCTTTCTTCTTAGAACCCAAAATTTCATTATTGGCATTGAACATAACCCCCTTGATTGCTGTATCTATTAAGAGGCGGTTTATTTCATAAATTATAGTGTTACACTCGTCACACATTTTACCTTTGGTCAGTTTTGTTCAGTTGTAGAAAAGGAAAATTCGTAAATAATAAAGCGTATAATGAAGCCATAGCATACAAAATGACACCTGGATGCATCGACTTATTGACAACATCAGATCTACGTTGACAAAGCAATATAATACCTTTTTAATGAAAATCTTTAATTAGCGGGCCATTACTCCATAGCAAAAACCTTCAAGCCAAAATGACGCCCATAGATTTATGGTCAACTATGCCACTTTTCTTGAAAAAAATCCTGTTCAGGGATGAAGTTACGCCTCATACTGATTGCTATCTTACCTCAAAATAGAAAGGTGTTAAATTGACGATAAAAGCTTTGAGTGGCCTTTGCTTATACAATATACTTATACCATATTTTATATGTTTCAATGGGATTTTTTTTGTTTAAAATCAGCACAAAGGAAGATGCATTATTGAATAATCAGATGCAGAAAAAACTCATTTACGGTATGTGGATGATAATAGACCCTTATGTGTGAACAGGACGCAGATTCCATGGGTCGCTTTGTATTAAGCGCATGCCGGTGTGTATGGCACAATTACGACAGCTATCGGGGCACTGTGCACTTCTGAAGGTCACAGATCATATTCCATCTGTGCCTCGTGTAATAGATATGGGGGGAAGGACCGGACATGGACCTAAGAGCGGTGTGTGCCCCCAGGTCGGTATTCGAATAGGAATGTATATATTCAAGGTCGTCTTAAGTACACGTGCAGTAAATTAAATCAAAACAAATGAAATCATGTAAGATAATAAAAAACTAAAATAAAAACATAGACCAGGGCGGTCTCTCGGACTGTTCCTCTACGCGACTTCGACAGGACTGGAGTTCGGTAATGACCGACTCAATCTTGTTAATGGGGAAATTGTGAATTTACAAATACTGTCTTTTTTTAGTCATTTAAGTTCTTAAAAATGAGTGGTAACAACAAAATTGAAAAGCAGGCTTCCCTTTAATATTATTCCGTACTGTGAAAGCACGAAAAGCTATACAGAAAACATCTTTCATGATTCCATAATTATTCCCCATTGATTGAGTCATTTACATGTACCTGTACGGGGAGCAGCTCCGTGGGTGCGCGCGCGCGCGCGCGTGTTAGTGGGGGGGGGGGGGGGCATGCTTTTCGTATGTATTATTTCTATCCCAGGTAAAATTTTCACTGGAACACATGGAAAATTTTACGCAAAAATCACTTTAATTTCTTTTACCGTAATTCCTAGCAAGAAACGTTAGGTATTGTTGTTCTACCTGATATGATCGATCTGTCGAACAAAGCAGGGAGGTACACTGTATATTGACGTTCATTGTATGCAAACCTGTTTACAGCAAGGGTGAGAGGGACTTCCATTTTAATTTTTAGATGGCACTAAGAACGATCAGTATCATACATACATGTACATGTAGATCTATCCACGTTTCTCTCATACAGTATGTCCCTTACATTAGCTATAGCCTACCCTCTGCCAGGGCCACAGGTTTCCACTAGATATTCACAGCTGTATGTCTCTAGCTTTTTATGCGCACTCTTTGTGTAATGAATGAGTCAGAGATATCTGCACGTAAAAATCTAGTAAAAATCTGTGGTCCTTGTAGAGGGTAGTTCTATCTGGACCACCTTCCTTGATCCATATTCTTCAGTTCACATTTTAGGCACGACGTCCTTACATCCATCTTTATTCTGCATGGAAAATTTTCAGTCGAATTATTTTCACGATCCTGTTAAAATTGAATTGAAAAATTGAAGTAAAAAGTTTACTTGCTTTACAGCTTTTTGCATTGATTCTACTTGAATTGTTCCCTATCTCAATTAGAATTACTAGTATTTATATACATACAGTATGTGGGGCCTAGGTTGAAAAGTACTACATGTACATATTATATCATTTACAGGTATATCAGTATGTGCACTGACTACCGATACATGTACATGTACTTATATATATCGATAGAATTAAATTAGATTTTAACACTGCCTATAAATACTTGAAAATGTTTTCGTGAACTGAATAAAGGAATGATGGACTGATGATACACCGCAATGGGTCTATTCATGCATTTGGTTCCACTTTATTTGGACACACACACACACACTCCGAGAGAAAGTGAGAGAGAGAAATTTGCTATTTTATCATTATTAATTGCATTTGTTGAGATAGCACAATAAACTTGAACAATGACAGAGCAGGGAATTATTTGCTGCGGAATAGCTCTAACAATGGCGGAAGAAAGCGAACAATTTGGGCGACATAGTGCAAGAATTCGCCACGGTCCGCGTCCTATAGCTCCCACTGGTCATGAAGTTAAACGCAAAATATCGGTAGACAGCATTGAAAACATAGGTAAAACTTAAGATGGTTGTTTCGAAGAAGTATTGCCTCTATGCGTGCGTTACTAATGTAAACAGTTTTCCATCTGTTCTCTCCTTACTGTGGTAAGTGCCTAGCATGTAAGGCGGAAAACTGAGGCAAAATTATCACTAGACATGTCCATTTTCTCGTGACTCATATGACACTAGTAATATTTAGGAGCACTCGGTTGTGGCAATTGATAGGAATTTCATTTGAATTGTTTCAGGAAAAACTAGTCCATTTTCTACTGTATCAGAATATGCCAGAGTCAGATCAGGGTCATTAGATGAAACAGGAGCATCAACAAGACCAAAATCTCGCAGAGGAAGACCTGAAGTTACTTCAAACAGCGACGTTTTAGAGCAAGCTGGATTTACAAGGGCATCTTCTAGTCTCTCAGATTCGTAAGTAAAGTGATGGAGTGTTAATATACAGTACAGTACATGTACCAGTACGAGTAAATACATGTACATGTAGTTTAAAATTGCAGCCAAATAAAAATGGTATATTGATGAAAATAAGTGTAACATTGCCACATATACCTGTAGAATACTACATGTACACGTGCAGTGCCAGTAGCCTATACCAGCTGACAGTGAACTGTAATGTGGTATTCACTACCCGGGACCTCTGCAACAATGTACTAGTACTAATATTATGCAAACTCATCTACACAGGGTTAAATACAGTTCACAAAAGTTTACCATTCATTATTTACACATGCAAGCCATATTAAAAGGTCATGTTAGTGAGACATAGGGATAAATTGGACAAGGAAAGAGTAAATGTAGTCTGCCCCATTTATCAACAACAAAATGCAAGGATTATTATGATTCTTACATCTTAGGGACAGAACATTCTCTGAAAGCATAAGCATCACAGCACCATAGACCTACACTGCACATGTACATGTAGTACAAGATTTAATGTATGCTGTATCTAAACATATTAATGCCAAGAATCCAGGTCACAATATTGATAAGCAGAAATTGGAAAATTTAGACATGACTCCAAGATATTTTTGAGCGATAAAATAGGCTATAAACATCAGACTATATTACCCCAATTTGAACAGAGATGGTGGGCAGCTATATTTGCCAAGTGTTTGGGACAAAGTTTAAGATTTTCATGTCTCAAAGTGGAGGACTCAGTCCTCCGACCTTCTATTTTCCACCAATGTTTGCAGTGACAGTGGTGGACAATGTTGTGATGAAGGTCCTGAGAAGAGACAGAAAGCTGGACTGATGTTCAGTGTGATTATACACTGTACAATGGAAAAAAGTTTTAAATTTTGTGAATAATACAGTATTGGTAGGTTTTTTAAGGGAGGGTGAAGAAGATGAAAATAACATACATATCTATTCTTAGACTGTTTTTACTCTTTGTCATTTGGGAACCTACTAGTAGTGTGTGGACAGCAATTTTTCAACAGATTCTTTATTATCCTTATTTTCTGTTCAGGAATCATTGTTTAGTCCCAGCAATTCACATTCTCAGACGAATAAGACTATTTATATATTTTTAGACATAGCAACTACAGACCCAACTCCCAGGGTGAAGATATTGGACTTACACCATCCCCGCCACCTCACCCACCCACCTCAGCCTCACGGCGGAAACCCAGACCCACATCTGCCAAGTACCGTGTTCGAAGACAGTCAGCATCAGAACAGCATGAATCCCAGCCTGACGCAATGTTGTCAGCTTCACCACAGCAAAAGGCTTCTCAAATGGTTCCTCACCCCCCATATAATATTGATGGTCACTATGAGGACAGATTAATGTCTCCTGGGTTGCCAGGTACATTTGTATTGTAACCACACTTGTTTAACTTGACTTTTAAAATGTTTTTTTTCCATATTTTAGACAGACATTATAAGGCATATAGGCATCCTTTGTCCTTGTTCCTGTTTTGTCTTACTCATTAACACACAGACACAAATAGAAAACTGTGCTACTTGTTATTATAAATACGTACAAGAAGGGTTTACAGGACTAAATGACTGCTCAAGTTGGAAAACCAACCTGATTGTATTATTTTTGTACAAGTTGTGATGTTTTTTTAAAATTTATTATTATTTATTTATTATTATTATTAATTTATTTTTGAAATTTTCATTTTTAACAAATTGACTTGCAAGATGCATCTTTGAATTAAAATTGGTGGTGATTATGCCATTAAGCATTACATAATGATGCCTCAAAGTTGACAAAAATATTTTTTGCACTTTCATTGTTAAAAGGTATGTTGATTACAGTTTAAAACTTTTTTAAATGCCACTGCTTCTTTTTGTTTTGTCATTTATATATCTGTCCATTTGGTAGCTTTACTCCTGTGTATTTTGTATTTTCTATTTTGTATCACAGGCCAAAATTACTAGAATGCCTCCAACAAATCTCAGAATAAGAAACTTAAAATGATTTTTATGGAGACAAATCAAATTAATAACTTGTGAAATTACATGTGATACCAAGCAAAACATTTTGATTTATTTAAATACATTTATTTAAACACAATGAATTTATATTTATATCAATACCTTCAGGTACCCATGGAAGACCACCCTCAGCAAATCTGAACAGGTACAGCCCCTTACCAGGGATTGGACAAAAACTTTCTCATCAGGCTCCAGACAACGTCACCCAAAGCATGACATTAATCAACCTGAACAGTAATTCAAATTTGATGAAACAAACAGAAAACTCGAATTCTCAGAGGTCTTTGTATAGGCCAGGGTCCAGAGAAAACCAAGAATTAATCAGCAGCACATCTAAGCAGAGTTGGTATTCTCATAGTGAAAATCAACCAACAGATGGAGGCACTGAAAATAGGGTTCCCCAAGACACTCCCTGCCATACTCCAGAGTTGAGTGACACAGCTGCGTATGACTCTGAATCACCTAGAAAATTAGAGCGTGAAATCTTGTTACCACCAGAGCCAGGGGAAGGCGAGGAGTGTATAACTCTGGCTGTGAAACTCCTCAGTGGGAGAAGAGCCATGAGGAATTTTCACCCTGAGGATATGTTGCAAAGTGTGCTAAATTTTGCTGAGGTTCAAGATGGATTAGACCTTAGTGGATATATGTTGGTCTCAAATAGTGTTCCTCCTCAAAAGTTCCCTGATCTCTCCAGAACTATTGCTGAGTCTCATCTGGAAAACAGAACTGCCCTTCTCCTCCACAGAGGAGACCAATGACATGTGGCTCTAGCTTGGCTTTTGTTTTTTATCAAGTTAACTCAAATAAGATGTGTTAACCAGGCATGGAGTTGGGATAAGTATTTGAGAGAAGCATTTTTTTTTTTTTTTTGGAAAAATGGAAGTTTACCTTTTAATCATTGATGTGGGTCACAGCTAGGTGAACATTGTCAGTGGGCTGTGTTTCACTTTCCTTTCTTTATTTATTGCTATTGGTTTGATTTGATGAATGCTATATTATTACCATTTTTCCACTAAAACACGAGGTACAATGTACTGGTACATGTACACCTGTATGTGAAGTTGATCAATTTGAAAGTGTTTGATGTCTAGAGTGATACAAGACTGACCTTAGTAGTATGCAATGACCACTGCTGAGCAGGAACCTTTGCCATTAAGGTTAATTAACAATTGCCCTGAGCTTCAGAGCTTACTTGAAACATAATCAACCTGCCTCTGCTTCTTTCAGGACATCATGAGTATCAGGGTGGAGAGTGGAGAGACATGCCCCTGGTTAGTTTCCAGCAGTCTTGAAGGCCCTTTTTACATTGTGTTTTACACTTTTCTGTTTTGCACATTTTTTACCAGGTCCTAACTAGTTGCATTGAGTGCCATTTACTCTGTAGGTGACTTTTGTTGGAAATGGTTACTAGGTTTTTATTAAGTTTTAAGTTGTCAGTCTTTCAAGGTGGTGTTAAACAAAAGGTGTACTGCATGGAATGGGTGAAACAGGCAGCCTGTAGGGTATGTAGACTAGTTATTATGTGAAAATGCAATCTAAAACCTCACAAGTGTGTAGCCACTGTGTGGCAATTTATGGTGTAAAATGGTCAGTAGACATAACTTGCCCTTATATGAGAATGTCACATCTATATTTATATGGTACTGTGTCTGCATACTGCATATATAAGGGTGCATTCACAATGGATCTATCCTAATAGCTATAGTGCACATTAACTCCATTGGGACTCTTGCTGAATGCAATCAGATAAACAGATTAACATGCCTCTTGTCATTGAGTATACAGAAAAGCTGGTGATTATGGGAGTACATTGACAACAAGAGGAGGCATGTTAATCTTTTATTCTGATTGCATTCAATGGGAGCCCCCATGAAATTTGTACACACTGACTAGTACAATAGGTTCATTGTTAATACGCCCTAATATACTGTTAGGCCTGATTCTGTATTAACTAGTACTTGGTTGGTGCTACCTTGCCTTAAGTATCCCCATATTTATCTTGCTGACAAATCTGCCCTCTATTGAGAGGTAAATGCCCTCCCTTGCACATAGGTAGGAGTGCATGGTTCACCTAGTCACATGCCTGGATACTGTATTAGAGTAAAGTAGGCAGTGTGTGAGTAGAAAATACTCATTGGAAACTAAACCTAGGTTTTAGTTCAGTGTATGTTATGTAATACATGTGGTAACTATGGGCAAATAAGTTTTGCTTTCACTTTGCTAACTAATATCACAAATATTTTGTGTGATCTCATATTTTGATGCATTTCTGTGATGAACCATGCATATTTATCAACGTCTTTATAGCTTAGTTAATTCAAAAACATGTCTTTTTAATTGATGCCAAAAATTGCCTATTTTACCAGTCATGAGACATTGATGACAGATATTACCTATGTGTCTGTAGGAACAAAGCTGTGCTCCTTGACTCTTACCATCTGGTTCACATTGCCCAGGCCTTGGAGAGAACATAAATTAATGTTCACAAATTAGACCAGTAATAATCAGAGCTGATATATTTTTGGATGTGTCTGATTGTGAATGAAGACTAAGTCAGTGCTGAAATGAAACTAATAATATGGTCATTATCTTTGTGCAAGATAACACTTTTTGTGCTTTCAGTCAGATTTTTTTTTTTTTTTTTGAAAAGATGCCTTTTTGAGGTGGTTATTTGCAGTTAATTTACAGATTTGAAGACATGGATGTCCACCTTGAAAGATGGCAATTTGTCAAAGTCAGGAAGTAGTTTCCACGTTTTAATATATTCATAAAGGAAGTTCCAATACCTATGACTTGTCAGACTTCAGTAAAAAAACATTCCAGAGAAGTGTCACCTTTTATTATTAATATTATACATGTAGAAAAGGAGATACAGACTTCTGAATAAAGTGTATTGATTTCTTACAGGACTAACAAGTCAAAGGATTTTGCTTGGTAAAGTTGAAGTATTTTTCAGAAAACTATGCAACTTCTTTTAAAGTTACACTTATGAAGTATTCCATGCAAAAATGAAAAGTACGCCAAGCACTTTTGTAAGACTGGCTTCCCAACTCTAGATCGATCTAACAGGATCGGTCCATCTCCACGGGGTTTCTCGCTAAATTGCTTTCAGCTGAAGTGGCTTAGATGTCTGGCACGCCTGCTAAAGCTGCTAAACGATGTGTATTACCCCCTGTCAGCTTCAGTAGCCGTGACAGACATCTAAGGCTGTATTCCCAGAGCTTTTAGATCGATCTATCCCCGACGGGAGTCTCACTAGATTACTGTCAGATAATCCGGCTTAAATGTCCGTCCCGCCTACTACAAGCTGTAAGGGAGTAATTAACTTTCGTGTCCGCCCGGCTGACAGCTATTTAGCGTGAACCCCCAGGGAGTTAGGTCGATCTAAAGTAGATCGATCTAATCTCTGAAAATGGGGTCAAAGCCGCTCAAGTTAATTGCATTTAAGCGAGAATCCCCTCGGAGATAGTTCGATCCAAAGTTGGTACGATAGGGAGTCTGGGAATGGTCTCTAAATGACTAAATTAATAAAATTTCTTGTCAATGAATATTGTTATTCTGAGTTTTTCTTTTTTAGATTGAAGTACCCTCAAAATCTTACACGTACATCTGATACGTACATAACATATGATACATGTGTATGAATACGGATACTGAATTTTTTCTGTTCGTAAAGCCAATCTATATGGACACCAAATACATCTTCAAATGCGAGCTATGCTGAAAAAACAAAATTCCCTCCAACGTTTCTTAAAGCAAACCGTGATTTGGTGTCTTCCACTATAGAATGCGCTCTATTTAGAAACAACATTGGAGTGCGGACCTATTATACAGGTTCAGGAAATTTACCATAACATTCAACGTCTTTCAGACCTTTTACGCCAAAGCCCAATATAGAGGTGCAATTGCTGTCACAGGCAGTTTGAAAACTATATGCCTGATTATTTAAATGTCCCAAGTGAAGATGTTTGTATCAAAGTTTCACTCTCTTGGAACCATAAATAATAAAAAATAATTCATCTTCTATCCCCAAAAAGAAACATACGTTACTGTCACAAATGCGAAACGTTCAAGTATTAAACGTTTTACTCATTTTGAAAATTCAATCATCTCTGGTTTTGTTCTTTGATTTATCTCCTACAAGTATAACGTTGTAAAAATTATAATAATCTTCTGTATAGAGCAATTAATTGTCTTTGAGCAACTTTAGTTTGCTTGTCACTGAATATATGAAAAAAACGGGGAAAATACAGCCTACCGACAGTAAAATAAGCATTAAATAAATTATTTTTCCTCTCGTGATCCAAATATTATATCAGAAATGTCAAGTTATCATATGTTTTTCGGTCCACAAAAGAAAACATTGTCTTTGCACCAAGTACTAGAACAAAATGAAACATTTTGACAATTTTTCTAGGGCTACTATTAGCTATGACGCAAAGACCTTTGAGTTACAGTTTTAAATATTCATAAAAACATCCTTACGTCATGTCTTATTTACAATGACTGAACCACTGCAAAATAAATTGTAACGCCGTATAAAAATTAAAATTAAATGACACGGAACATACGTTACCGTACGTTTTTGGCACGTGCGTTACCATTTAGGGCTCTTTGCGTAATGTAAAAGACATGGTAAAAATTAAAATTTGAATTTAAATTGAGACAGTCGTTGATTTTTGTTCTATACGCATATATGTTTTAAAAAATTGAATACAACTTTGTATTCATTCAATCTTATCTTTTGACGCTTCAGCATGTGAAATGCACCTCCATATTGGACTTGGGTATTTAACGTGTTAAGCAAGACTAATGCCACAACTGTAAGCTAAATGTGATATCAACCGCAGTGTTGTTTTCTTCTGAGCGGCAGCATCAACATCACCCCGTAAAAATTTAACTTTTAAGGGCGTACTGTACTAATACCGGAAAGTTAGCAGATTTGATTAGAAAAATGACATTCTAGCTTCTTGTAGGCCCCAACACCAGTCCTCAAGGTCACTAGGTGGCATGAGTATTCAAATTAAAACCCCTCAGGAATCTCCGATCAACTAGCACTGCCTAGTTTGCTGTGAGGGTGTAAATCCAATATATTAAACTAAATCATTAACATGTCGTAGAATATTCCCTGTCCACTGGTTTGCTTGTGATAGATATTATCCTGAAACTAAAATCGAATATCGCTAATGACGGGAAATATCATAAAGATTGTTAGATGCATGAATCAATTTCGGATAAAAAACATACCTTCATTAATACAACAAAGATGAAAACGATCATGAAGGTTAGTTCAGGAGGCCAAAATTGGTCTTTTAGTTGAACAGTCATCAAACGGAGCTCGTACAATCTGTACGTAATACGTTGTCTGTGCACTCCCATGTACGGCGGTGCACCCACGTGATCATAACAAAGAGAAACACATCTTCAGATTCGCACAGGTGAATTATACTAAGCTTAAAACATCTTTATTGCTGTGATGCTTTCTGCATCCACCAAAAAGGGCCAACGAGACCAAGATTAATCAGTAAAGTTGTCCGTTGAGACGTTTGAAGAAAATAAACAAAATGATTACAGTGATGAAGCATTCGGGAATGGACAGAATTCAATTTTTTTTTTTCAAAGACAACCCACACTTCAACAGCCTATCCCACGGGAATGTTCCAACCAGTCACTAAAAGATGACGATTTTAAGGATATTTATGATAGTATCTTCCGGGGTCCAACGCATTTTTACAAAACAGAATCTCAAGTTTGGCTTAGAAGTTAAGTGTATTTATGTCCATTAATCATTTTACGCATATATTTTTTCCTGATATTTTCTAATGCCAAGTAAAGGTGTTTCATAAAATTTTAACTACATGTACTGTACATTGAACTTAAATATTTTTTAAATTGTTCAATGTTTCAGCTTGATAAAGTCATAGAAGCTACGGAGGCCAGAAATCCGCCGTTTTCATTCAGTCTGGAAGCAACCGAGATGTTAATTATCCATTTATTTTTCTTGCCCATGTGTCTGCCTCTGGTCGACAGGACGCAGCCAACGTAAGTCACGGTATGGGTTGCATTGGCTACTGTGGTTTAGGCGAGCTGGCAGTGGTCAAAGGGAACCTTCAAGCAGAGCAATGCATCCAAGTACTGGAAAGGAACTTAAGGTATTCTGTCTTGAATATCTTAGGGGACCATGACCACCCATTTATGTGTCAGCATGATATGCTTCTCCACGCACAGCCAATGCAAAAGTGGGCTGGTTTTACACGAACCAGATACAGCCCCCCCCCCCCCCCCCCCCTCACAATGGCCAGCTCAATCCATAGATTAGAACCTTATTAGGAATATGTGGAATATCCTCGGATATGGATAACTGAGGGATAACCATACAAACAAAAACGATCTCATACTATTGTAGCAACTTATGTAGAACGCCATCACTTTGCGAACATCACAGAACTTTTTGACTCCACGAACGGACGCGATAGTTGCGTCCTCCAATCCAGAGGATACTGTACAAAATACTAAAATGTGGCTTTCATTTCTTACTATGGTTAGGTTATTCATTGGTTGTACAAAAATCAGTAAATTGTGTGAAAAAATATTTTAGAAGTTGAAAAAATATTGTATCATGACATGTTGTTCTGTATCACTTTACGCACTGCATAAAGGGTGACACTTTTCTGCAAGGAGAGTATATGTACCCCGGTAATGCAACAATTACGTTGTTACAAGGTACAGGGTTATAAATTGCATGCACTAGTGAAGAGATAAATAGACTTTACCTGAATTTTATTACAGATTACTCTGAGGCGTTCTTTCCAAATTGATGTAGATCTAGAGCCAGTAAAAAGCACAAAAGAAAAACCCAGGACAAAGGCGCGCTAGTCAACAACACAGATTCTCTTTGCAAATCAAAAAAGTTTAATAAAAATGCTGTTGGTTTGGTTGTTAAAATGTTTGAAATGCATTTTTGTAATAAATAGTGGGCCACGTGTTATGGAAACTACAGTATATTTTCCAGGCACCTCATCTGTTCATACACATACTATTCCCAGCGAGCTATTTAGCCAGTACTTGCTGACATTCAATCACCACTCAGAGCAATCACTGCATAAGCCGTTCGTGGTTTTAGTCACTGTTAATAATAGTCCAAGTTTCATTTTATGTAGCCAGCACGTAAGCACCCGAATAATCTAATATTCTGTTAAGCTATTAATGTATCGTCATGTCTAAAGTGCATCTTTTCTTTAATTTAAAATGCAATGATTGCATATAATATAAACGTGCAGTAGACTAAATTAGATGAAGAAAGCGCGTCCTAATCAGGCATTTAAATACAGCATTTTTGACGTAAGAGCTCAGAATCGTTGTGGTACTTTTGCACTAGAAAAGTGTAATTCAACCGAAAATCTTATTTGTACCTACATCTCATAATTGATTTTTTTTCAGACACTTCACCCCCAAATCCTTAATTCTCCCCGGACTTTCAGTGTGTCGTACTTCTACTGACGTCTGTCTGCAGACGACATCGATCTCTCTCAGTAACATAGATCCACAGTGTTATCTTATCTAATCTAATCTGATCAATTTGAAAAACACAACCAATCTAAAACTGCTTTTAACTTTTCGTCTGAGAAATAAGTCTGCATGCTTTCACCTCAGTGAAAATCCGAGTCAAACGTTGAACTTGGATTGTTTTCCTTCTGGGTCTCCTTGGCTCCCTATTTCATGGGTTTGTTTGCACAAGTAGCACAAGACTAGATCAACACAGCACCGTTCGTTTTAATAAACGTAGTTTGTTGGACTGAGAATTTGCATCCCTTTTAAACTGCTGAGATTACATTATTAGATTGTTTGTTATTAATGCACGTATAACGATCTCTAGTGAACCTTTTTTGATAGTCATTCATAAGCTTTATATAAGGGAGACACTACAGGTACGTAAGAAGTATATGCTGTCATGGTTACGTATTCTAAGTATCACATTAATTGGTAGACATGTTGCACCATGTATCGCTTAATTGTTCCACAAGAGAGTGTTGTTGCTTCAGCTGCCAACCAGATTGAAGGTAACGTGTTCCATCTTTATATGCTGCACGACCAATACAACAGGAATAAAGTTTTAGACACTAAAATATACTTTTAAAAGGGATACTACGAAGGCATTGTCCTTTACTTTCTGAATATCCATATATATATAGTACCATATCGCCGGAAGCACTCTTGGTTCGCAACATACAGACTGTACAGCGTGCAAGTGACGGCCCCAGAACCTGGCCTACTTGACCTACAAAGACGATCTTGTAAGGTAAGTGCTGTGTCCAGCGTGTTGCTTCGGAGTTATGCAGATTTAGCTGCAAATGTTATGATTATATTTCTAAGACGACGTCAAATACAGTTGATAATCCTAGGTCACAAAGCAACAGCCTTGATAGCAGTGACTGCTACACAGTACTTAATTGGCTTGAAGGTGGCGGCACGCATTGTTTACAACAGTTTGGGCACCAACTTGGTAGTTTCTCTGAGAACTGACGAACCATATCGTCTACACTCATGCATATAGAGGCACCGAGATAGAACACTGCTGCTCCCCAGCCTAGCCCAAAACCGAAACCGAAACTGTGGTCCGGAAGCTTCAAGACAAGCTCTGTCCCTACGGGAAAAGTGACCAAGGCTGCCACTGCTGCTAACGCTGAAAAATAAAGAACGGGTAATAATGAGAGGGCATGATGTATGCAAATAAGTATATGAAATACATTCAAACATTTTCAAAAGTAAATCATCTATACCAACAAACTAAACTTTTATTTTAGCACCTTCCCCATGCTTTCAAAATGGTTCTTACAATCAATCTCACCAACTGCATTTTGTGTTTGTTCACTCAGCAACTGAGTAATTGTGATAAAATGTGTTTATAAGGATTGTTTATACGAAAATGTATATTATTGCTCAGAATATTGTTTACAATATTAAAACTTTTAAATATTTCTTGAAATGCTGAAATCTATTGAGACACAAACCAATATGCGTGAATATCTTTTCATGAAGGCGTTAACCTCTTTCAACGCCTTTCGGTAGGATGAGAAATATATTATGTAATTAAATGGTGGTATGTGGTTTAAGATAGATCCTACACGTATTTTAGCTTGTTTTAGCTGATTTTTTTTGTCTCTAAGCCTATCAAATATCAATTTACATATACAGATGCTATATACCATATTATTTATAAGTCGTTTGCATTTGCCGGGAAAAGGTCCGCTGTGGGTAAAATTTGATCCAGTTTCAAGAAGGTTTCATTTTTCAGAAAACGACTCCCCCCTTCCACCTTTGAAACTGCTGACTACGGACCGGGATTATAAGCGGTTTTGGTTTGATGACTGTAAAATCATGAACATCGCCACAATATGATGTAGAATAGAAGCATACTCGTGTATTGGATACGATGCATGCTGTGTCGGATAGCTCTGTGTTCCCAGCTACCTGTATATCTGAAACTCTGGGTGACACAGCAATGATCAGACTGAAATTTGGATAATGGATTATATCGTCGCTGTTATTAGGACGTAGGCTGCCATGTAATAGCTGCATAATGGCTTAATCAATAACATATCAAATAAAGTAATTCATTTTGCACAGCCTGATATACATACATCATCGTCAGTGCTGTCATAACTAGGGAACCTTCTATTCCCATTTCTGTCTACGCATGCATACAGAAATTTGAAAACTCACAACAAAGAGGTATTTGGGGATTAACTATCTCGGGATTGGGGTGGGGGGGGGGGGTGCAGGGTGTTATTGAAATAACCTAAGTTAATTTGTCACGTCGCGTTCGTACAGGGGTATATGTAAATATACCGCGGTAAATTTGTAAATATTCGTCGACAAGGCCCGTGTTGATTACAGATTGTCAAATGCCCAGCTAATAAAGTGCATGTCGATGTCGCGAGTTTTGGAGCCTAAAAAGAAGCGAAATCTTCATGACAGTAAAAGAGGAAAGTGATGTGCTCCTCGTGGATTTGGCATTTGTGCATGGGGTCAGGGAATGACGACACCGACGTGGCCCACCTTACTACGCGCATAAAGCTAATTGGTTATTATGCTTAAGTTATTAATCCATAAATGTTTAACAATTTACTCCATAATAACATTATGCTTCTAAGTACTTAGTTATATTACCCAAATTTAACCATTATATTCTGGCCTAGTATTTGACCCCTTCCCACACGCATTTGAAGTTGCGTTTATTTCTTGAAACTTACCACGCATCATACCGATGATATGCCCTGTGGAATACAACTCATTCTAAACCATTCTTCTGATGAATGCAGTGTATACCTACGGTTAATGAGAACTATGTCCCCCGAGAAATTTTGACAAATACTCTTTTGATCAAAACCGTGAATACTTACCACATATTAGAAAAATCTCCCCAGCGGAGTGAAAGTAATATATTTTCTTGGCCAAGGCAGTGCTGCAGACGCCACACATGGAGAGAACTGTTGCTAGGACACCAAAGCCCAGAGAGAAAATAAGAAGCCCTATAACTGCATTCTGCCAATCTGAGAAAAAAATCACATTATCAAGATTAAAACAATTAACAATTAAGGAATTAAAGTTATATTGTAAATGAATTTAATATTATACATACATAATTCCTTATTATTCCTTTAAATTTCTGTACACTTATCGGTCAAGAGATCAAACTGATCTTTATCTCGAACATTAACCTAGATCAAATAACGTTAATATTTATATAATGGTATATTTATAGGTTGAGATATCAAACCAAAACATCATTTAGTTTATCGACCCAGTGATGGAATATTATATTTCTACAATAAAATAGTATATTCAGTTGGAAATCATTTGTAAACACTGCAGGAGATCCTACATTAAGTCTCATTGGTGCATTTGTTAATAATGCTACATCTTTCCGGTTCAGTGCATTTACGTTACTTGGGTATCCGCCAGTGATTTTTTGTGAGTTTTCATTTGTAACCCGGTAGGAAGAATGAGTAAATAAAACAAAACATACGTATATATGTACACACACACACACACACACACACACACACACACACCGCATGTATTTAGTAAGTTTCATATGAAGGCCACTGCATAACATGGCTACACGGTTTAATATATCGATTATCACCCGGCAGATAAATCATCCGCCTGTGCCCTTTATCTAATTATTCTCGCGTTTAGGGGGCATGTCAAACAAACTATCTGATGTGTCATGGAGTCCATGGAGTCTAAAAGACCATACACGGTGATGGCAAGCAGATGAAGAATCACGATTTAACCTCTGAAACCCAGGATATGTGGAGTTCTTATACGCATCTATTGTAACAATGTAACCAGTCGCACGGTATAGATTTGTATTAATATTGCTATCTAGACTTCAATGTGATATTTAGACATCACATATACGCACGTTTGAGGAAATACACAGGTAAACGCACACACAGATACATGTACGCTCCCACCAACATATCAAATTTTATTTCATAAAACCATTTATGTACCACTTATATTTTGCCAATCATGTACAAAGTAAAACTATACTTATGTGTTTTAAAGATATTAAAATAAATATGTTAATACATGGCCTGTGATAAACGTCTCTCTCTGTGCATTCTGTGAAAGCAAGGTCAAGGCCGCGTGACGTGTTGGTTTCACACACCTGAAATACGCCGGACTGAAAATCTGAAAAAAAAAATCATAAAACTAAATTGAACACAACGCACAACTATATATTAAATTGCTGATGTAGATAATAACATTTTCATCAACTCAAAACATTTGTGAACAAAATGGGAGTGGCCTTGCGTGTGGTTTCGAAATATAAGATAACACGACAAAACGAACAATACAACAGCAACAACACAATTATAATAGAAACACACATATTCAACCTTAAGTCATATTTATCATCAAATTGACGCAAAGGTATAAAGTACCAACTTTTTCTCTAAACAATCAAAAAACTTAGAAGCGTGTTTTTTTCCCATGGACTACAATGCAGTATTCACAATTTATTTTGAGAAACTAAATTGTAAGTACTTTTAATTTTGTTCTCTTTAACCCCCTTTCACCAATACCACAGAAATGACCCACTGAGCACCAATCAATGCCGCATTATTCAAGCGCTGTTATTTATAGAGCATTAGTTCTAGCTAAAGCCTTTTGATTCTTGCTTAAGAGCTTATTGACCAACGCAAATGCTGTTCCGAACATAAGATAGACATTGTAATGCCCTTTTAAGACATGGGTAGATAGTGCGCACAAGACTGATATCTCCAAACCTACGAACGCCATCATGGCGGGCCCTTACACATGTGAACAAAAGCTTTTTATTTCAAACACTTTGGGCAAAGACATGTACGTTGACTGTATCAAGTGTGTTTTTAAAGACGCAATACCAAATTACCAAATATCAAACTCGTGTTTCTACTTCTAAATGTCCCAAAAAGCAACTTCTCTTTACCAATTCTGACCTTAAAAAAGACATACCCCTCATATAAAAATACCCAATGTGAATATTTTACTTCGGAAATGTAATACTGAGATACTACTGGTATGGCGGTTGAAAAGAATTACGATTCGTTTATACCCCCGTCACACTAGAGGCGGAATGAGCAAGAATGCCGTCGTAAAGACAATTCTTTGTGCACTCCTGGATATTCGAAGAGCATTCTAAAAATTCCGAGTGCATTCTAAATATTTTTACCCATTCTTGTGGCATCTCGAGTGTTTTTGTCATGTCAAAAACTTTCGAAGTGCATTCCAAGTGGAAATTTATCGAATGGCATTTGAACAGTATTCTAACTGCACTATGACTGCATTCTAAATATTCTCACGGCATTCCGACAGCATTCGAAACATTCTGATCACATTAGAGGAATATTCGAATTGACAATTGACTTAAAGCCCCCGTCAAACTTATTCGAAATCAGTAGGAATCAAGTCGGAATTACTAAATTTAAAAATTCGTACCATATTCGGGAGGGAATTTCAAATTATCATAAAATATTACGGCTTTGTAAGAATGCCTCTGGAATACTAAGAATGCACATAGAACCCGCCTGGAATGATTCTTGCACATTCCAGGTATATTACCTCTCAAATGCAGCTTGAATGTAGTTGGAATACTGTAGGGATATTGCGATAAATTTCCTCTTGGAATGCACTTCGAAAGTTTTTGACATGAAAAAAACATTCGAGCCGGCACAAGAATGGGTGAAAATATTTGGAATGCACTCAGAATTTTTAGAATGTTTTTAGAATGCTCTTCGAATATCCTGGAATGCACAAAGAATTGTATGTCAGACGCCATTCTTAATCATTCCGCCTCTAGTGTGACGGGGATTTTATATTCCGCCAGAATGTTTCGAATGTGCCACGGATGAGCTGAAATATTAATGTTGCCAGCAATCGAACTACGCTAGTGCGCCGTTCAAAGTATATTCTAAATATTCTTACTGCCTTCTTACAGCATTATAAATATTCCTAGTTTTCCAACTACATTCGAACTGCTTTTGAGAGCTAATACGGTCGAAAGTGCATTCATCATTCCAGGCGAATTCAAGCGCATTCTGAGTATTCCAACGGTACTCTTACAATAATTAAGGTCAATTTGAAATTTTTACCCGAATGTGGTGCGAATTTTTAAAATTCTTCGTTCAGGCTCATTCTTCTTCATTCCTGCTGATTCCGAATAAGTGTGACGAGGGTAAAAGGTTATAAGCGGACGAACGGGATGTGGTTGCTAATTCGTTCATGCTCTTTACGTTTATCAATTGATGAGTATATGCCACTTATGCCGAACATGGGGTTAAATCCCGTATGTAATTTAGATTTCTTTTTGTCCGAAATTCTAACCCTTTCTCTGCCCGGCTTTGTCACTTTCCACATAGCTTTTATTTTGGTATCGCTATATACAAGTCCACAAATGTTCAATATGTGTCTTAAATTCTAACATAGAATGTATAATAAAAAAAAACCACTTCTGCTACAGCTCACTAAACGAGATATACCGGGGTACATGTACATATACCCGCTGTTCTTCCTCTGTACGAGGCACACGGCCAACACTATCCTGATTAAAAAAGAACGCATTATAACCGATACCATTCTGGCTCATATTAAGAGCTCGCGAGCAGCAGCCTGATCTGGTTATGATGTAAATGTGCCTTGAATCCACCATGGATACAGTAACACTCGCAATTTCGTGGTTAACCTTTCAACCCAAGGTTGTTTGATCGTGTGATCTGAGCGTCCCTGAATGCGTGCGTAATGTGGTCATTTGGGAGGATTAGAGGATCGATACGTGTTGTACCCAGTCATATTATGAGCCCCATCGCTTAGACTTAGACACGCGGCCAACTGATCCAAAGCTTCTCTTGGGAAATCATGAACGCCATCGAACGCCTTTCCCCCATCAGAATCATAATAGTGTCCCGATGTATTTGGAGTTAAACTGTACACACGCAAAGATAAAGCCGTCGAATGATTTGTCTCGACGTTTTTCAAATTCTGTCTACATTATAAAGGTAAAAGTTGTCACATTCTGAGTTTTGCGTGAGGTTCTGTTTTTCCAAATTTGACAATGTAGACACCCTTTCGCGTGAATGGCAATAATTGGTCATTACTTCACTTTTATATTTGCATCTACAATACAATTTCACGTCTTCAGTCGGATGGTGTATACTTATATCAAAGAGCAGATGTAAGCACTGATTTCCTATCAAAGTTTAGTGTTTCATTTGTGATGATTGAAGTGAAAACAAGCAAACAAGAGCTTGGGCCCAAAAGAAGGAAGCATTTTTATGCACTTACGAAACGTGTTTATAAACACAATTTTTAACAGTCTGGAGTATTTATGTCCTGATCCAGAATTTTCAAGGGACATTTATGAATGAAATAACACAGACTTAGTATCATCGTTTTACGTCTTCCACAACACATGCTAAGAGCAATCAGTACTAGGAAAGCACTTCTTGATAACACCAAATTAAAAGGCATGGTGAATATCATATAAAACGCCACCAGTTGGCGGCTTTGATTGCACTGACAGAAGGTCAAATATTGATTGACTTCACAACGGTACAGACTAGGCAAGAAGTAAACCTTCCCGATCAACTACGTACCCACCTTGTCAGTTTTAATTGCGACTGTCTTTATTCTTTTACTAATTTCATTTTTTCCCTTTGTCTTTACAGACTTATATATAACTGATAGTGCCTCCTCTATCCATTCTTAAAGAGAGCATATACTACTTTTGCCTCCCTTTCCTATCTTTAAACTTTGTTCAAAACATTAGGATTATCGACCGTTGTAATACCAGACAGTGATATGAGCTTAATGTCAGTAAAATTGAAACTGGACTGAAAAAAATTGAAGCTATGGTAGGCCTTGGTTCTCCGGCCCCTATATTAAATTAAAGTAACAAATAGAAAAAATAATTGAGCTTTTATAATATCCTTCTTTTACTTAAGGGTGCTCAGCGGATTATATCTTGGCGAAGCAGCATCACGCCTTCACTCAGCCATTTTGTATTGGAATTCTGGCACGTCGTTGTGATAGTGATTTGTAAAACAAGTAGCAGTGTAACAACACTCCCGTACATGTAGCAGGCATATCAACTTAAGATAAACCGCGCAGAAAGAATTGATATGTAAACTAGTCACCCACACACCCTGGTGCCCCCCCCCCCCCCCCCCCCCCCCCCCCACACACACACACACACGATGTTAATATACTTAGAGCTTCAGCATCTAATCAGTTCTTTATTTCACTCCCAGGGGATTGGAGATATACTATACTTTCTAGCAAAATAATATGACGATCAATTCGCTTTGAAAATCATAGTGCACCTCTCTGCGCGATTGTTTTCATATTTTTCACTTACGTCGTTACACATTTTAAAGGTGAAACCCCACGCTTATACTTATTTAAATATATAGACAAAATACCACCACAACGCCCATCACATAAAGAACAAAAGATGGCCAGGAAGTCAAGTGGTTTGGGTTTCACATTGAGCCGTTTACCCTCAAACCACTTTCCACGCGTTTTGTGGGTTTATTTTGTGATTACTTCTTTCTGCCTGGCGGATGTAAAGGATGTGCGTGTAAATTTTATCTCCTACGATGTGTTTTTTGTCTTTCGTTATCGTGTTAGAGCTGATTTATACTGTTGAAATGTGCCGCTGTTTCAAACTGTTATCTTGGACATAATAACGAAAGGACGTGAAACGCGTAGCAAGATCAAAGGATAATCGGCGCGAGCTCTTCATGAAACCATGTGCGTTCGGATCACATGACCTCCCGTACAGGTAACGAGCGTATCGCAGTTGTCGTTGACTTTTTGTGACATTCGGGGAGGTAGTTCGCGATAACGTGAGGCAATCTTTCCAGTTGATGAGACAATAAATTTATAGAGATTAATTATAAGTACAATTTGTTCTATCAATTTGGAAGCTATGTGAGAATTTGATATGTTTGCTCACGGAGGAATTAAAATTGCCGTATGTGGTAAAGGCAATCTTGTTTGTTGCCGTAAAAAGAGCATTCAAAATTGTATAATTGTAGTGTAGCGTACTTGTTTTTAGCTATGATCCGATAGGAAAATATTTCTAGTGTCGAAATTTTCTCTCTCCTGCGATGCGGCAATAACGAAACCTTCAATCGTGTATTGAATTAAAATGACACAATTTCTCTCCGCTATCTTAGGCTCGCTGACATTTCCTTTAGACCGGTATTTTAAATAAAGATGACATCAACACCGCTGTATACTTACTGTATAAAGTCCTGCTACTTGCTAAAATATTCGCGATTTTTAGGATGATAATTAATATTTCCTACTTTCAATATAGGCTCTCGTTGCAATATGGCATCACACATACATTTGTGACACACAAAAACGCACCTGTAATGCGTTTTAATATCCTTTTATCACAGTTGACATCCACACTTTTGTGAACTGTATATGTATGTTCGTTTTACCGGCTAACGTCTTCTTGAATTTGGGGTTGCTAATTAATATTTTTTTACCCTCAATATCGGTTCTCGTTGCAATATGGCAAAACACATGCATTTGTGACACACAAAAGCGTGCCCGGGGTGCTTTTAATAACTTTCTATCAAAGTTGACATCAACACTACTGTGAACTGTATGTATATGTTCATTTTACCGGCTATTGTCTGCCCGAATTTGGGGATGTAAATTAATAATTTCATTACTCTCAATATCGGCTCTCGTTGAAATATGGCACCACACATGCACTTGTGACACACAAAAACGCGCCCGGGGTGCTTTTAATATACTTTTATCAAAGTTGACATCAACACTACTGGAAACTGTATATATATGTTCATTTTACCGGCTATTGTCTGCTTGAATTTGGGGTTGCTAATTAATATTTTTTTACTCTCAATATCGTCTCTCGTAGAAAAATGGCACCACACATGCATTTGTGACACACAAAAACGCGCCCGGGGTGCTTTTAATATTCTTTTATCAAAGTTGACATCAACACTACTGGGATTTCTGAATGTCCCTGTAAATATATATGTTCATTTTACCGGCTATTGTCTGCTCGAATTTGGGGATGTTAATTGATAATTGCATTACTCCCAATATCGGCTGTCGTTGGAAAATGGCACCACACATGAATCGGCCGATACATTGCTTTAAAACCAGTTATATATCAGCTCAACATAGATCAATACAATCTTTGAAACGGTAACAAGTATAGACAAACGCCAGAACCCCTTTTAATTAGGTTACAAGAAAAAGATACTAAAAACTCGAAACAAATTTCCACGCGTTGACGCAAGCTTATATGCACTCGGAACTACTCGGATGTCTCCGCACTCGACAATGACCTCGGACGTGATACGGAGGCATCCATATTTGATTGTTGATTGTTGGGAAGGAACTACTTTCAACCTCGCGCTAATTTAAATCTAATTCTTTCAACGCCTGTATCTATTTATCCTTTAAATCATTGTCAATCTTAGTGCATTGTTTGGCAAACTGTAAAGCATCATAAAAATCAGGGGTATTGACAGCCATCTTTATGAGCGTAATGATCGATTGAGTGAGAAGGCATTTCCGGCGGACAAAATGCATGGATTTGGTGCATATTTCTCCGCCTATCACATCCGAGGTTAGTATGGAGCTTGCGGAATGAGCCGAGGATTGCCGATTGAAGCTTATGTGCTCGCAACTGCAAGATGGCGGCAATGCTGTATCATAGCAACCACGAGGGACCGCGAGAAATTACGTTATCCATGCAATAGAACAAAAGAAAATCACTGAGGCACAGCGCGCGCTACCTTGATAATAAGCTGTTCAGGCTCCCGTGGAGCTATCAAAACAGCTTATCTGAGACAATGGGCGAATGTTTACCCGAACGCACATAGCTTCAAAGGAAGATGCCACGTTTCACGTCCTTTCGTTATTATGTCCAAGCTGTTATCAAGCCACACAAAAAACGCAAAAGGCAGTTTCCAACACCATGTGTCGCCTATCCTCTCCTCTTTCAGGTAACATGACCACGTTCAGAATGGTCTCCTTATGTTTATGGTTTCAAACATGTGAAAGGTACTGGTACAATTATTGCCTAATGGTTTATTTACTTACAAAACCAATCAGTTATTTTCACATTTCTTCATGTATTCGGCGACAATTTCATTATAAGCACATTTACTTTCAGTAGATCTACAGAAAAGCCATTTACATGCATTTGGGCACGTCATCCGTATTTCTACTTTCCTTTATCTTAAGCTGTGGTTTTATCTAAATAATTATTATGAGAAACAATACTGGTGCATACCTAAGCATTTTGCCACCTGCTCACAGAAAAAAACACAGTTTGCTGAAAACTAACTATTATAAAGTAAAGTAAAGCTATTATAAAGTTCCATGAAGGCAGTCTCCAGAAAATTCTGAAACTCAGGCCGGAAGAGACTGGAGAAAACTGATAATTCCGGCATCTTTCAGTGTATTATTCGTTTGCTTCATTGGCGATTGATCTTTGAGACACTTACAAATAAGACGTCTGTCAGAGTCTGTTTTAACAGCAAGGGTGAAGTAAGGGGAGCTGTACAAATGCAAGTGTAACCTACCAAACGTATATGTACTTTACAGGTGGAACGCTTTTTATCTTCATGATCAGCAATAGCTGTCAGCCAGTCACAACACATATTTATCTATAAAATGTCCCCCAAAAAGCAACACAGCGGTGAAGTAAAATAACTATTTATTGACGTTGTCTTCGATCGGCTTTGGTTGGTTTTTGTGGTGTTAATAGATTAATGCCGCCATGACCGCCCTGAAAACATTCTAAGTAATGAATACAGTGCGAATCAGCGAGGTGTGTGTGTGTTATGTTAGAGCAAGGGGTCAGCGAGGTTAATGTGGTACACTAGAGAGGAGTCCACGAGCTTAATGTGGTACACTAGAGTGAGGAGTCCACGAGCGTAATGTGGTACACTAGAGTGAGGAGTCCACGAGCGTAATGTGGTACACTAGAGTGAGGAGTCCACGAGCTTAATGTGGTACACTAGAGTGAGGAGTCCACGAGCGTAATGTGGTACACTAGAGTGAGGAGTCCACGAGCTTAATGTGGTACACTAGAGTGAGGAGTCCACGAGCTTAATGTGGTACACTAGAGTGAGTGGTACACTAGAGTGAGGAGTCCACGAGCTTAATGTGGTACACTAGAGTGAGTGGTACACTAGAGTGAGGAGTCCACGAGCTTAATGTGGTACACTAGAGTGAGGAGTCCACGAGCTTAATGTGGTACACTAGAGTGAGTGGTACACTAGAGTGAGGAGTCCACAAAGTGTATGTGGTACACTAGAGAGGCCAACAAGTTGTATGTGGTACACTAGAGTGAGGAGTCAGCGAGGTGTTAGTACAGTACTGTTAGGAGTCAACGAGGTGTATGAGGAACACTAGAGTGAGGAGTCAGTGTGGTGTTTTTGGTACACTAGAGTGAGGAGTCAGTGAAGTGTATGAGGAACACTAGAGTGAGGAGTCAGTGTGGTGTTTAAGGTGCACTGAAGTGGGAGTCAGCAAGGTGTATGTGGTACACTAAATTGAGGAGTCAGAGAGGTGTTTTTGGTACACTAGAGTATGGAGTCAACTAGGTGTATGTGTTACACAAGTGTGATGGGACAGCAAGGTGTATGTGTTACACTACAACGAGTAAGGTTTAACTGGTAAATAAGAGTGAAGATTCAACGAGTTAAGTGTGGTACACTAGAGTAAGGAGTCTGTGAGGTGTATGTGGTACACTAAATTGAGAGTCAGAGAGGTGTTTTTGTTACACTAGAGTATGGAGTCAACTAGGTGTATGTGTTACACAAGTGTGAGGGGATACCAAGATGTATGTGTTACACTACAACGAGAAGTCAGTGAGGTGTATGTGGTACATTAGAGTGAGGAGTCAGTGAAGTGTATGTGGTACAATAAAGTGAGGAGTCAGCGAGGTGTACGTGGTACACTAGAGTGAGGATCACACCAGGAGGACGAGTGTTCTGTCTGACCCATCCCACGCTTCACTTTGCGTGACGTACAGTTTGATAGGGGATACACATGCATATTCTCTCTCGCGCGGCTTTATTCTCACATGGTACATGTATTGGTTGGCTTGTCGAGATGCAGGTGTTTCCGCACTGCATTACATTTTACTCAAAGATATGGTTTGGTTTTGAATATTTCGTCTAACTACATCGATTAAAATACGGAAGCATGGTGTTGGACTGTTCATAGTCTTATCTACATGTAGAACGATGGGCCACACTTTCTTCATTACGCATGTGCTGTCTGTGTAAAGGCCATAATGCCTTGACCTTTCGTCTTTTTTTGTGTTATCACAGACCAAAGTATATAAATATAGAACAGCATTACAATTGCAACAAAACGATGGTGATCGATAAACGTGCAACCTACGGCCACAGTTTAGTGCCTGCAATCACAAAATTACGACATGAATGTTTCCTGGCTATTTTCTTTAAGTTAGTGTATCTTTAAGTTAGTGTGTATATATTGTATTGAATGCAATGACTCTCTAAAGTTTCTGAATCTGTTTTATAGTTACTTGGTTACACATCACTGTTTGTTTATATATCTGTTCATGTTAACATTTATATAAATACTTTAGACTTCTGTACAAGTGAGTATATCATTCACACTCGATCAGATGTCAGAAACACAAAGCCCTAACTGTTCTTGTGTGTATATTTCAGTTAATCTCTCGACGGCTGGCGATGATATATATTATTAAGAGACTCGATTGGTAGGTAAACTTATTGTCACTTCAGGCACATCGTGTCCTCCTAATTGAAAATCTACTAATGCGTTGACACAGAAAAATGAATTTAAGCGTGCAAATGTAAATAGGCGAACGTGGGTATGAATTATGAATTGCTTCATGGTATCTTTAAAGGACTGCATTTCATATGATGGTTTATATCAACTCGATGTGCCATGTTGTTTATATTGCATGTGGGTTTCACGTGGTCTCTACAACGGGTCGCATTCTAACCCTCACAATTGGTCAAAAGTACATTTATACGTATGTGTGTTGACATTTACATGCGTTTCATTCATTTAGTTTATGAATATAGACGGATTGATGTGCAAATTGTACACTCAAATGAGACGTAGAAGTATACCTCCTGATGAACCTCTATGGCGTGTACATGTACATGTATTGGCTATATAAAGTGGTTATTTAGCTTTTCATTAAACATACTTGAAAGAAACAAGAGTTCATATTTGCTTCAGTCTGTTAACGTAAGACATTTTTTTTGTCATTGAACATATATTATCCTATTTACCACACCCTTCAGAAAACTCAACCAAATTGGCATCATCTGTAGAAAAAAATCATCTGGTCTTATCGACGTAACCATGGTGCTAACCGCTTTGGCTTTCACTTAGCAAGGGTACTGTCGTGTTAACTGATGATATTAACGAGGTCACCGCTAAATTGCTAAATCATGGCATTAACCAACGAAAATGTTGATTTGATATATGTAAATGTTGGGTATTATGTTAGCCAGACACCTTGAGTTAAACAGGAAGTATTAACTCTATTCCGAGCTCAGGCCGCTGGGCCAACATCCTACTGCTACATGATAATGGCGCCTCTCCTAAGACAATGAATTCCCAACATGGCATATAAGCAGGGGTGAAATCATTGAGAAATCACGGTGTGACAGGGATGGTAGTCCTAGGATAGGATGTCCAGCGTCCCATATCAAGGTTGTTGAACTCCGAAGCCGAAAATACGTTGAGTTTTACACACAGTACACTTAAAATAATATCTGCACCAAATAACTACATTTTTTGGGTTTCTTCGTCGAAAAATGTCACCCAAGCAAAGTAATGGATTATGGTCCATAGCGGACTGTCGTACCTGTCACATCGCATGTCACAACGCATGCAAAATCTGGATAGGATATAAAAGCAAAACAGTTCAGTTATTAAATCCGTTTGATCATTAGCTTTGCTTGTAGATGCAGTGTGAATAACGTTCTATTTCCTTCGTCTGATTATTCTTTATTCGCATCTCCTGAGATTAATTTTCTGCATATCATATATCAACTGTTTTCAGTACCGTAGCAACTGGCTGGTAAGCAATGAGACAAACCGCAAACTGGCTAGTGGGTGGAGTGGGGGTGGGGGTGGATGTCTACTTTACCCTTAACATGAAACTGACTATAAACACTTATCTAAATATATAAGGAGTTTAAAGGCAAATGAAACTTTTAAAACGTAATAATAAGTTATTTATATAACCTTTTCGTAAACAAACTACATAATTTGTAAGAAGCATTCACATCTATGTTCGATATTGTGAAACAGACCATATTCATCATTCATAATAACTCATTTTCTCCTGTTTTTCCTTATTGCTCAGGGTCACTTTTACCTTCCCATTTATTCAAAACCGCGTACAAAAACATGTTTCCTAGATTACTGTTAATTTAATTCGACCGGACTGAATTTTTCCTGTCTCTAGCTATTTGATGGCAACAATTATCCTCGGTGTGTTATCTCAAGATACGATGTTTGTTATCAAAAACGCATTGTAATAAAATTGAAATATGTTGTTAACATAAAATATACAAGTTCTATAAAGCCTACTGGTAATCAAGCACAAAGCCAGCTTAATTTTGCAGCTAAATTACCACTCTTGTCGTTATTAAAAAAGAAAAAAAACATCGGGGTAATCTTTTATTTTCAGTAATATGATAAAATATTGCTGTATTATGTGTTGGATTGTCAAGTAATATGTGTTGATATAAATTTGCATCTTATGTTCCGTAATGTATGTAGGAGGGAGGACGGGAGTGAAATAAATAGATGGAAAAAAACACAAAATTAAGACAAAAATAATACACTATGACACAATAGGTCAATAACATATATGCACATTTTCAATCAGCATTCAATAAATATTCAATAGCAGACACCAAACTGGCACTGAATCATGCCACCAATAACAAAGATTTTACTTACTTTCTCCCTCTATCCAGTTTCTGTTGAATATCACTGTGATCGTCACTGTTAATGCCATAAAACCACAAAAGAGCCCTCCCTGTCGGAAAGGCCGCCATAACGTTCTTTCCTTAATATGATATTCTTCTGGTAATTCAATCACTGTAGTTCGACTCTCCGTGCTATTCTCACGGGCTTTGAATTTCAGGAAATTTTTCATCTTCATAGCTTGTGTTGAGAGTTTACTGTATTTGCTTGGCGGCTCCGTGGTTGCCGTTTGAGTGAACAATGTGTAAGGAATATGCACAACTCAGCTGTGAAGCTGAATTAATTCCAAGTAGAAAGGCCTGCAGGGGTTCCACTTCGTGATTGTCTCCACAAAAAGGTTTGCGGCGCGGTGTCGCTTGCTCTGAATATCACAATCAAACAGGCAAAGACCACGTGAAAAAGAAGTTAAAATGTGATTCCTAATAGAACTGGACTTGTCCTGTTGAGTTTTCAAAGGTTGGTGGCCAATTCGGAGCCTCCTATCCCGTAAAAATGGTATTGGTGTTCCCTCTACCTAGCCTTAATACAGGCGTACGATTGGGAAATACGGTTATGTCCCAGTATATATATATATATATATATATATATATATATGTATGTGTGTATGTATTCCAATTAGAACAACTCGGTTGATTTAGCTTGCCTAATGTTTCAGATCAATTGCCGACTTGGCATGATGAGCCCTCTATCATGCTATACTTGGAATTGATGACTCTAGTATTTTCCGATATTACATGCATAACAAACACCGCATTCTCTCTCCTGTTCTCCGTTAAGATATGTCCACTGGCTGTCGACATTAATATAACTGCAAACGAACGTATTAAATTAACACTCGCGAACGCTGGAAGATACCCTGACATATACACGATGAATAGATCTTAACTTGTAAATTCCATCATTATTTGGTCCGAATTATTTCCAGTTGTTAATCTTTTAAATTGCGCACCAATTTGCGCATTGCTCCTTAAGCTTTCTGGGGATGTCTTTTCTATTTCCCCAAATCCCCCAGCTATTTCTATTCACCAAAATTAGGTCAAGATATTTGCCTAAGACCACCGGCGGCCATATTGATAAAGTCGTGGAATTTGTAATGCGTCAGTGTGCTTATAAGATGTTTGGAGTTCTCGTTGTGCTTTCACTCTATTCTAATTGCAATATCCGTTACTCATCTTTATATCAAGTTTATCCATTTACGAATCAACCAACTGACTTGAATTAAATCGCAGATTTTTTCCATGCAAGTTCACCTAGATTAAAATTCTTATTCTATGGTGTACGTACATCATTCAGTCTACATATACTGGCGCATGCTAAAAGGTTAACTGGTGCCTTTGAAAAGCACTCATATTGTAACATATAAAGCTTTATAGCTCAAGTCATCGTGGTAAGAAATGACAGTAAGGCCGGTATGCTCGCTCCTCGAAGATCCTGTCGAACAAAGCAACAGCAACGTCTAGTCTAACCCTTTAAAATTAACCATAATGACAGACCATGAGCGTTGTGGCCTTAACTGTGTTTGTTCTGATACACTAATCATTTGATATTTAGCCCGATTCCGTAAATACAGCTATTATAAAACTACTCACGCCTCCTTGAATATCTCTGCTGCGCGGCTGTAAAGTGATGCACAAGGAAATAGAGTTGTTGTCTTCTGAGATACGTCGAAATCAATGTTTATATTTGAAGAACGCCTACAAATGGCTCTGAATGCGCGTTACAGATTCCATTTCTGCTGGTGAAATAGTGTATTTGACTGTCATCACTAAAATGCGGGATTTGCGTGTCAACCAACTTGCTTGACAACAAGGTTATACTAGCGAAGCGATTGTGCAAAGCAACACAAATGAATAATTCCTATGAATTTTGCAATTTACAATTCATCATATCTCTTCTTCGATGCCAACAGCATTGTCATGTTCTCTGAGTGGCTCAGTTCCGCGTTACATGTCACAGGCGTGTATAGTAAAGGTCACTAGAGCCGTTCGCTATTATTGTATTTTATAAGCAACTGGTTTCTTTGCCTAGCCCCTTGCTGTTAAAAGGTTCTAATTAGATATATGTCAAGACGTTTTATATTGACACAGTTGCGTATGTAACGCAGACACAAAACGGCAAGGTGTATGGTTGTGCATTACTGCCTTTATACAAATATAAATGAGAGCTAGATGTCGAAAGGCATTTAATTCACTCCAATAAAAAGTGCCGACTTCATGTATTTGCCCCTGTAGAGACCTGCACACTGTTACAAGCCCTGGCTGTATTTCTAATACTGGAGAAATGTGGTGGGGTCCGAAGAAAGGCCGCGTCTGCAGGTGATGATACCGGGCCAGCACGTCGCTAGTAAATGATTGAATCTCCTTTCTTGATGATAGATGTGTGCCTGTCATACGTGCCACACGCTGTGGTAAAGTATCAACATGTCGACGCATCTATTTACAAGTGATTCAAATCCCTTTCTGTCTACGAGGCATCTGTGCCAGGTATATAGCAGCTGGCACACATATTGACGCATGTCAATTCGCTTTCCAACCTGGGAAAACCACATCCTGTTCTGTTCATTACCGGTATAACTTATTCTCTGATCGCAGATAATGCATCTCATGTTTCTATCTTACTGTAATCTATGGAACAGAATCCCGGTTTGTTTTGTTTATACTGGTCGGCCCTTTTTAATGAACGCAACAGTTGTCTTCCGGGCTAGAAAAGACTACATGGAGCAGTGCCCAGTCTGGCCAGGTGATCATATTACAGGGGTGGATCCAGAGATATTTTCTGACAGGCTTCGGATTTTTCTTGATTTTTTTTTTATCCATCCTCCATTTTTGACCATCTTCCGACAGAAAAAATTAGATATCCGTCAATGTAAACTTGAAAATCTGGCCGTCTTCCGGAAGACCCAGAAGACGGCCAAAATCCGCCCCTGTATTATAGAAGAGGTCACACAGCTTGGATTATCCGGTTTCTAATAACAACCAGACCAGTACAGTCAAACATACCCAAATTGTTCAAACGAAAAAAGCGACATCGGATTTAACGCAATAATCAAATACAAATATTGCACCTGCAAAAGTATGTCATCCGATGAACATACTTGGAAACACTTCGCCCGAAGCAGAATACAGCATATTAATGCGGTATGCTATGCTCAAAGATCGTCGGTAACCAATATTTTACAGACGCCGGCTTTCGAAGGACAAAGAATATCATCGCTTTGGAGAAGTCATAAATGACTGTGTATTGCATTATTTTGGTTTGTAAACAGCTTAACCAAGGTCACAGCTTTAAGGTCCAACATGGATTGACCGTAATTTGGCGCTTTTCGGTTTGTATGCATACCTTAAGTATACATGGCCAAGATTTTGCCAGGGAGGAAGTGGGTGCTAGAATTTTTTACCCAGTTTTGTTTGGCAAATATGACGCAGTTGATGGCGACAATTTCACTGCAGTATGTAGGATGCATAGATTGAATAACTGCTTGGTTTTGTCTCCCTGTGCTTGTTACACCTTCCATTTGGCAGAAGAGGGTGAAACTGGTACATCTGAAGCTGAAGAGGAGGACGCAGGGTCTCGGTGTTTTCAGAGCCGATCAGATAAGAAGTAGTTTGTGTTTAATGTCTACCTCTGAGACATGTGGGTGGCGGCATGCTGATAATAGCTTAGAAAGGATATGATTGCAACGATGCGCCTACTGCAGCTAATAAAAATGCTTACTTTTATGTGCCTGCTTGATCTAAATCTATATGGTTAATAAGACTTGTAAAAGTAAAAAAAAATCTAGTGTATTAAAATATACTGTAGAAAAACGAATAGTTTCAGGTACCGGTTACATTTCATCGTTAAGGAGGGGAAGGTGAGTTCATGTTATAGAGAACAACAATCTTAGTGCAATAATGCGAAAGTAAATATAGCATTATATTAAACAAAGACAACTTTTAAAACACGAGAAAACGATAAAAGCTGTTTTTTATTTCTTGCATATTCTTTGCCATAGGGTGTCTATATAATTTTCACTGCAAAATGACACATAAATGTTTGAGCCGGTGCCTTATTTGTAAGGAATGACCACTTTCAAATGTGAATTTCCCTCTTGAATGGATGTACATGTTGCACACATATTTTTATTACTTTTAGAAGATTTTCTATATTTGCGCTTGGAAATTGTCAAACATATGGATACTTGTATAATAACAAGTGCTATAAAACACACACGAATGTAGGTGTGAGAGAGCGAAAGAGAGAGAGAGAGAAAATTTTGATAAAAATGTCAAAACTTATAGTTATTTCCATTTAACCGGTGTTTCGGCTACGTTGAAAACATTCAATATTTGATTAAATGGCTGGCAAGGTGGCGAAGGCCTGGTTTCTCGGCGTCTTTTTTTTTTCTTACAAGAATGACATAGAGAATTATAATGTGACCTTGTAGTGATCTGCGTGGGCCGTCTTTGTGACTTTGGAAGAATATAAATCAAACGGAATTTGAAATTGGGCGTTCTGCCTAATATATCAAATATAGTCAGTCAACAAGATTCATTAACAGACTGGAAACGATTCTCAGAATCTAAAAAACGTGCGTCATCGGTTATCATGAAATTCCCAGAAACCCACTTAGACGCGTTTGTTTATTTTTAAGTGTGCATAATGATCCGTGCTAAGTTAATTGAATGTCTACTTAGGCAATAAGCCTCCAAATCGACTCTAGTCCAGGGGGACCCGATTTATGTCACAAATTAGTCGTGGAGTCTTTGGGCCACGGCATACATGTACTATGTACTTATGTATATTGTCTAATCTTATTATCTTACACTGGGCGTGCTAAATCGTTCGAAATCGTAAGGCCTCTGTAGCCTTACAACTTTGCAAAGCTAATAAATTGGACAGATTTTAAAAAACGTAATCCAGTAGGCTGTAGCATTATCGTAGGTGATCGTGATAATGGTTGAAGCTGCTGTTAGTCTCTTTCCGTGCCATATTTGGTGATTTAAGGAGGCATAACAATAGTAAAGATGTTTAAAAGTTAGAGAAACTGGCTTGAATGAATTTGGAATTGTGCGTTTCCTCAAACTGACCAAATGGCTGCACAAATCCTTAGGAATCTGCACAGACAATCTATCGATTTTCAAGGAACCCGCACGGAGGGCTTGCGGCAACTGCACTGAGACTGAAAGGGCTCCGCAGGATCACTTATCAGCCGACTTACCGAATTTTCCCTTCGTGACATCGAGGTCATATACGCGGAATGGTACGGCACCCGCACGCATTGTAAACGTACTCACTTGCGATATCATAAAAATCGCATACGATTTAGCGTACGGCGTCATTGGCAAATTTAATCTAGGATTAAGGCTTTTCAACATACATCATTGTATACTTCCCCTATTCTAATTGGTTTGGTCCTGAGGTACCGGTATCATTCTTCAAATAACAAAACCGTTTCTCCATGATTGTTTACAGAACAAGGTCTATGTCTACCTGCATGTTGCAAACCGTTTCCCATGCTACTTATGGGATAACTTCTTTGTCACTTTTCTTACAGGCCCAGTACCGATTCATTATAGGCACATTTTAATCAAGCAAATTGTATGTCAATATTTAGATGATGCGCAACCAGGCTTTTAAGAAAGAAGGAGTACAATAGAACGTTCTCGGAATTCTTTCAGAAAAATGTCGAGATCAGCATTTGCCTGTCTCATTTTATTGCTTTGCAGGAGTCATTTGATCGGGTCTGTCACAAAACGCCTTGGTTGCCTATATGCAATTTTAGGGACCATTCCCAGACCCTATCGTACTAACTGTGGATCTATCTATCTCCAAGGGCATTCTAGCTAAATTGCAATCAACTTAAGCGCCTTAGAAGTCTGTCAGGTCTACTGAAGCTGCTAGGAGGTAATAAATTATTGTTTAGCAGCTTTTTTTAGGTGTGCCAGACATCTAAGCCGCTTAAACTGAAAGCAATTTAGCGAGAAACCCCTTGAATTGGATCGATTATGTTAGATTGATCTAGGTATGGGAACCCAGTCATAGAATTATTGTTAAAAATCCTATCAAATATCCCTGTGAACAATTTATTACTTGTCAGCGATATAGAAACCCAGCAATCGGTTTCTGTCGAAAGTGGGTTTTAGGCAATTGCAAGGGTGTGTGGTTTCGCCATATATATTGTAACGAACGGGGCTCCAATAGCTCTACACCGATGCCGACAAAAATTTACCAGTCCAACTTTAGTTGCCGTTCTAGAGCCGTTTAAAGACGAAAAGATGCCAAATACCCCATGATTTTATACAAAGAAAGAAACGTTAGATTTGTACCGCTGTACGGGAAAGAATCAACAATGACGTTCCAACCGTGTCGACGTGCCGTCAGAAAGTGTGACCGCGCGACCTGCGGTCATGACGTCACGGTCGCTATAAATAACCGCTCAGCTGATCGTTAGCGGCGTCTTTCAAGTTCTTCAAGTTGAAGCGGGGAAGAAAGAAAGTATCTTTGAGTGACAGTCATAAAGCACAAGAGAGAGACAAAAAGTGAGTGAAACGGGCTGCGGGTAGCCCTCGGGCTACCCGACGTAGTCGGGAAAAATTGTGAAGAATTTTCTTTTCGAAGATTAGTCTATTTTTTTTTTTTTTTTTTTTGTAGTATTTTGGCTGACAGTTATGTCAGCTACATGTATTGTTAGTTTTTAGCGAGTTTCTTAACGCAATCCTGTAACTGCATTCACCGTGACGCGCTCCGGAGGACAAGTGGTGGCTGTCAGATCATGGGATCCCTTGGTTGCAGATGTTTAGGATCCTGGCCAAGGAAGCCGCTGCGGCATGGACGATTTTGGGTGAAAGGCTGATCGGGTCCAAGACGTCATGTAGGAGGCGCCGTCGACAGCTCGGAGCTGAAGGGAAAATGCCAGCCCGAGTGCGCAGTGTTCCCCCGTGTATGATCGGGGCAGTGTTATGTTCTTATTTTGTTTTAGTTCGGTCCGCAAGGACGTGTCCCTTTGCATGCAGCTACCGGAAAGCGAAAAGAGACAGTAATGGTGAAGGACGTCCTAACCCTCGATCACGGTGCTCCCCTAGGAAACCTCCGCTCCCGCCGAGGCGAGACTGGGAACTTCCCATGGGACAGACGGGTCCAGGGCGTAGATAATGCAGGAAATGCGCCACGGAAGATTAACCTTGCTCTTTCAGAGCTAACAGTCACAGGTTCCGGGTCCGCGGGGTTTACTGCCGCCAAGATGTTCACTGATTGAACTGAAGGCCTCAGCGTTCCCCTACGATCTCGCCGCCCGTGGGTGGAAAAAGTGCCAGGACTGAGTTGTTGTGTGCATGAACCGTACCCGTGAGATTTTGCTGGTGGAGAGTGTCGCCGTGTCCACTTCAGAGTCGAGTCGTCGAACCAGGTTCACAGACCGAGGGTACAGTCTGTGAATCCCATTCAGGTTCCGTTCCCGCGGCTGCGGCCGTGTGATGCGTACCGAGCTCCTCTGCCATTGCGAATAACAGCCGGAATGCTGAGAAACTGAACAGACGCCCACCATGAAGATATCGTCGCCATCCCCTAGATGACGCCGCCGCGTTCAATGGTCGTCGTTATGCCGTCCCCAGGCGTACGATATCGTCGCCATCCCCTAGATGACGCCGCCGCGTTCAATGGTCGTCGTTATGCCGTCCCCAGGCGTACGATATCGTCGCCATCCCCTAGATGACGCCGCCGCGTTCAATGGTCGTCGTTATGCCGTCCCCAGGCGTAAGATGTCGTCGCCATCCCCTAGATGACGCCGCCGCGTTCAACGGTCGTCGTTATGCCGTCCCCAGACGTAAGATATCGTCGCCATCCCCTAGATGACGCCGCCGCGCTCAACGGTCGTCGTTTCTACCATGAAAATAGAAGCTGATTTGCGCTACGCTACCATGAAGATAGAAGCTGATTTGCGCTACGCTACCATGAAGAAAGATGCTGATTTGCGCTACGCTACCATACCATGAAAAACGTTGCTCGATTTTATTACAAACTCTATGGCTTTAGGCCTTGTATATATCTCTTGAAATATCTCTTTTATTGAAAGCAAATTGGTGTATAATAATAATATTTGAACTGTAACCATATGCCTTTGTCGTTAATTTCGAAGGACCGGGATATACTTTCCCTGTTTCAACATCATATTCCCACGTCGCGTCCGGGGTCGTGCGCCGACGCGGCGACCTCGCGCGTTACATTGGTGGCAGCGATGGGATTGTCCTTCGAAATGTGCTATGGTTACTTGGTCATGAATGGATGATAATTATTATCATTATTTTTTTTAATATCTCTTGTCAGAAGAAGTCAGAATGGAAAATGATAAGGTAGACAACTTTGACCAGTCAAGTGAGAGTGAGGTCATCCTGAATCTACGAGACCACGAGGGTCGCCACGCAGAGATAGACGGTGAGAGTGATACTTTGTTAGCGGGTCCATCACCTAGAAAGAGACTGGTGAGTTCTCCATTCCCACCTAGAGACGTATTTCCAGGCAGCACAGGAGTCCAGAAAGGAAGGCCAAGCGTAATTCCCGACCGCTACGATGGAAGCAGTCCGTGGTCCGATTACCTGGCGCACTTTGAGGGCTGTGCGATCATCAATGGTTGGAGCAGTTATGAGAAGTCAGCATTTCTCGCTGTCAGTTTGAAGGGAGAAGCTCAAGCCATTCTAAGTGATGCCCAAGCCGGAGGGAAAAGACTGTCCTACAAAGATTTGGTAGACTTATTACAGAGAAGGTTTGGTCCGGGAGAGGGAGCAGAAATCTTTGTGGCAGAGCTGCGTCATCGTCGAAGAAAACCAAATGAGAGCCTGCGAGAATTGGGACAAGCTATCCGAAGACTCACTGCCCTAGCCTATCCAGAGTTGAATGTGATGTCACAGGATCGCCTGGCCCGGGTACATTTCCAGGAAGCCGTGGTGAGCAAAGAATTGAAATCATGTATTTTTCAGGCTCATTGTAAGACTCTGGAAGATGCAGTGACGGTGGCAGCAGGCATGGAGTCATTTCTGGATGCAGAAAGACTGAGCGAGGCTGGTAAACGGCAACTGCGGGTAGTACAGAAGACTGAAGAAGACGAGACCCAGGTGAAAAGACTGGAGGATGAAGTCCATGCTTTAAGAAGAGAGCTTGCCGACCTCAGAAGATCCAAGCCTGTCTCATTCTTCGGTAAGCAGCCATTCAGGAGGGCAAAGGGAGTAATCTGCTACAACTGTCAACAGGAAGGTCATTTTGCCAGAGAATGCCCTCAACCAGCCAATGAGGGAAACGGCCAGTGGTCCACCCGAGGGACCGGGAGAAGACCCAATACTCACTGAAGGTCCCAGTCAAAGAAGGACGAACAAATGTACATAATGTTTCGAATGGGTTATTTATTGTTGGTAAAGTTGAAAATGTTGATGTTTTATTTTTAGTTGACACAGGGTCTTCAGATACCTTTTTAAGCGTTGAGTGTTACAGAAAAATTGCCGTTGACAAGAAAACAGAACTCCGTCAAATGACAGAACAAGTACGGCAAGCCGATGGCAAGCCGCTACCCGTATTGGGCCGAATGAAAGTATCCATTGACGTGCAGGATCAACCCACTGAGTTAGACGTTATTGTGGCGGACATACAAAACCAAGGTATTTTGGGCCTAGATTTTCTGGTGTCAACAGCAAGCGTTCTAGACTTTCAAGGTTTCAATCTTCACTGTGAGGGACAAAAGCTGCCCTGCCTAGATCAAAATGCAGAGCCATTTTGTGCCCGCGTCCATATCAAACAGACCATCCGTATCCTGCCAGGTCATGAAATAGTGCTACCTGCGGTACGCGGACAGACAAGCGGTCTTGCAGAGACGACCCAGGGACTTATGGAACCCCTGGAAGAAGGTGGACTAGCATCACGAGGACTGATGGTGGCCAGACTTCTGGTTGATCTCACTGCAGAAGAGTTCCCAGTTCAGGTTTTCAATCCGGGGGAAGAAGCAGTGATTCTGTACAAGGGGACTACAGTGGGTACTCTTTCTACTGTGGAAGATAAGGACATCGCAGTGATCAAACGAGGGGGACTTAAGGTACACACTCTCCAAAAGACAAATGAGAAAATGGTCCTCCCTGAGTTTCTCCTTGATTTGTTGGAAAGAAGCACGAGCTGTCTAGACCGACAACAGACAGAGGCCATTAAACAATTGCTTACAGAGTTCCAAGATGTCTTTGCAAAAGATGACTTCGACCTTGGCTGCACGGGCATCGTACAACATTCTGTTAACACTGGAGATGCAACACCTATTCGTCAGGGATACCGAAGGTTGCCTAGATCACAGCAAGATGAAGCTGATAAACATGTGCAAGAGATGTTAGAAAGGGGCGTCATAGAGCCGTCTGCAAGTCCGTGGGCATCACCGATCGTGCTGGTGACCAAGAAAGATGGGTCTACACGATTTTGCGTTGACTACCGGAAACTGAACTCTGTCACCGTGAAAGATTCGTACCCTCTCCCGAGAATTGATGACACATTTGACGCACTGTCGGGGACAGAGTGGTTTTCTACATTTGATTTGGCTAGTGGCTACTGGCAGGTGGAATTGGATGAAGATGCCAAGAGGAAATCAGCGTTTGCTGTCCGAGGCGGGCTTTTTCAATGGAAGGTTATGCCGTTTGGGATGTGCAACGCGCCAGCCACCTTTGAACGACTCATGGAGCAAGTGATGAGTGGGCTCCACTGGAAAATTCTCCTCGTGTACTTGGACGACATCATAGTCTTTGGAAAAACGTTCGAAGAGGAGGTAGAAAGGGTCAAAGAGGTCTTCCGTCGTCTCCGAGAGGCCAAGATGAAGTTGAAGCCAAAGAAATGCCACCTGTTTCAGCCAGAAGTGAAGTACCTCGGTCACGTTGTCTCCAAGCATGGGGTTAGAACAGACCCAGACAAGATCGAGGTGATAAAGGAGTGGAAAACCCCCGGAACGGTAACGGAAGTTAGAAGTTTTCTGGGGTTAGCGTCCTATTACCGGAAGTTCATAAAAGGGTTTGCCAATATAGCCAGACCCCTACACCGTTTGACAGAGAAGGGAAATCTCTTCCTGTGGAATGAAGAGTGTGAAGACTCTTTTCAAGAACTGAAGCAACGACTTATTTCTTCCCCCATTCTTGCTTATCCAAGCATTGAAGGTCGCTACATATTAGATACAGACGCCAGTAATTTTGGTATGGGTGCAGTGTTGTCTCAAGTCCAAGAGGGACAAGAAAAAGTTATAGCCTATGCTAGCAGGGCCTTCACAAAAGAAGAACGAAACTACTGTGTCACAAGAAAAGAATTTCTGGCAGCAATTCATTTCATGAAGCATTTTCGCAGCTTCCTGTATGGACAAGATTTTACTTTGCGTACCGACCATGCAGCCCTGACTTGGCTCCTCAGAATGAAAGATGCCGAGGGACAGTTGGCCCGGTGGATACAAGTAGTAGAAGAGTACCAACCTAACCTAGAACATCGAGCTGGAAGGAGTCATGGCAATGCGGATGGGCTATCCCGTTACCCTTGCCATCAGTGTGGACGAGAAGAAGAACCCGAACAACAGGGCCGTGTGATGAAGAGACGCTGGATTCGCCAGGATCAGATGCACCCTCAACCAGCTCACATAAGAAGTATCTCCATTGCCCCTTTGGTGAAATTAGAAGAGATGGCCGAGGCCCAGGGAGAGGATGCAGATATCCGACCAGTTCTAGTAGCCATGCGTAAAGGATCTGGACCATTAGAGTATGGCCAGGAACCATGGTCTCCAGCCATCCGCACCCTTGTAGCTAAATGGGACCAGTTGTCTTTAGAATCTGGAGTGTTATGCACAACAGAAGAATCAAACGATGGATCGGTGACAAGACCCCTAGTGATTGTCCCTAAGGTATATCGAAAGATGATCCTGGAGCATTTCCATTCGCATCCTACTGCCGGTCACATGGGTGCAGAGAGAACATTAGCCAGGATTCAGGAACGATACTGGTGGTATGGTGTAGCCAATGATGTAAGGTCCTGGTGCAAAAATTGCAGAACTTGCCAAAAGCAACAGACATATGGAAGAAAACCTAAGGCGCCATTACAACAGTTTTTCGTGGGAGCTCCTATGGAACGGATAGGAATGGACATCTTGGGACCATTAAACCAGAGTAACCGAGGTAACCGAGTTATCTTGGTGGTATGTGATTATTTCACCAAGTGGGCAGAAGCATTTCCATTGCCAAATCAAGAGGCCAACACAATAGCCAAAGTCCTAGTGGAGGAGGTCTTTACAAGGTTTGGGACACCTGGCAGCATCCACTCTGATCAGGGTAGAAATTTTGAGTCTACAGTTATGCAAGAGGTCTGTGCCATGATGGGTATAAACAAGACCAGGACCGCTCCCTTTAACCCCAAGTCAGATGGCCTTGTGGAACGCTTCAATCGGACCCTAATAAACGGCATAACTAAGTTTCTAGAACCCAGCAGGAACCAGAAGGACTGGGATGAGAAGATTCCGCTTTTCCTAATGGCATACAGAAGCTCTAGACATTCCAGCACTGGCGAAACGCCCAACATGATGATGCTGGGAAGAGAAGTAGACTTACCCGTCCACGCAATGATTGAAGAGCCACCCTCGGCAGATCAAAACCAGACAGATTACGCATACAATCTTCGAGAAAATCTGACAGAAGTATGGAGGAGAGCGACGGAGAAACAACAGAAGAGTGCTGTAATTCAGAAACGAAATTACGATTTAAGAGTCCACGGAGACGTGTTCAAGAAAGGCGACTTGGTGTGGTACTGCAATCTCACGAAGAAGAAAGGTGTCAGTCCAAAGCTTCAACCCAAGTGGCTAGGTCCCTATGAGGTCGTGGAGAGATTGTCCACCCAAATTTATCGAATACAGCTGAATTCCAGAAGTCCACCTAGAGTAGTACACTACGATAATTTGAAAGCGTGTTACTAGGTGGACGTACAATTAAAATGTAAATTCTATTTTTTTGTCACGTTTCAGTGCCCTTGCTGACCTGTCGTTTATGCCAAGCCTCTTTCACTCAAAGAGACAAGAAGAGGAAACATGAGCAAGAAATCCATGCATTCTGTAATCTGTGCCACAGGATACTGATAAACAAGGACTACCTGGAAAAACATCTGCAAAAGCGGCATCCTCTACCCACTGTACAAATTGCACACATCAATAGCCCCTTGGTAGTGAAGGTCAGCCTGGAAGAAGAGGCATCTTTGGAACAATCACCAGAGGAGTCAACACCTGCGCTAGACCCACCTGCAGTGAAGGAGGAAAAAGAAGGCGTGCAGTTGAAGCCAATACTACCCAAAGTTTACAGCAGACCAGCCCCTGGAGGGAAGAACATCAAATTCTCAGATCCCCCAGAGTCACCTCCCACAGAGTGGACAGATGAAGAAGAAGATGATGATGAAGACGACGATCCAGATGATGAAGAGCCTCTGAGACCCAAGAGGTTGATAATTGTTAGAAGAATTAAGTACCCAGATGGGAGATCTGAACTCCGAAAGGAGTATCACTATTGAGAATTTTGTATGAAATTCTGAATGTCATTAAATAATTGAACATTTTCTTTTTGGCTTCTGTTGTTCCTGTGAAGAAACTAATTTTGATTCGGGAGAATCAATTTTAAAAGGATGGGGGCAATGTAACGAACGGGGCTCCAATAGCTCTACACCGATGCCGACAAAAATTTACCAGTCCAACTTTAGTTGCCGTTCTAGAGCCGTTTAAAGACGAAAAGATGCCAAATACCCCATGATTTTATACAAAGAAAGAAACGTTAGATTTGTACCGCTGTACGGGAAAGAATCAACAATGACGTTCCAACCGTGTCGACGTGCCGTCAGAAAGTGTGACCGCGCGACCTGCGGTCATGACGTCACGGTCGCTATAAATAACCGCTCAGCTGATCGTTAGCGGCGTCTTTCAAGTTCTTCAAGTTGAAGCGGGGAAGAAAGAAAGTATCTTTGAGTGACAGTCATAAAGCACAAGAGAGAGACAAAAAGTGAGTGAAACGGGCTGCGGGTAGCCCTCGGGCTACCCGACGTAGTCGGGAAAAATTGTGAAGAATTTTCTTTTCGAAGATTAGTCTATTTTTTTTTTTTTTTTTTTGTAGTATTTTGGCTGACAGTTATGTCAGCTACATGTATTGTTAGTTTTTAGCGAGTTTCTTAACGCAATCCTGTAACTGCATTCACCGTGACGCGCTCCGGAGGACAAGTGGTGGCTGTCAGATCATGGGATCCCTTGGTTGCAGATGTTTAGGATCCTGGCCAAGGAAGCCGCTGCGGCATGGACGATTTTGGGTGAAAGGCTGATCGGGTCCAAGACGTCATGTAGGAGGCGCCGTCGACAGCTCGGAGCTGAAGGGAAAATGCCAGCCCGAGTGCGCAGTGTTCCCCCGTGTATGATCGGGGCAGTGTTATGTTCTTATTTTGTTTTAGTTCGGTCCGCAAGGACGTGTCCCTTTGCATGCAGCTACCGGAAAGCGAAAAGAGACAGTAATGGTGAAGGACGTCCTAACCCTCGATCACGGTGCTCCCCTAGGAAACCTCCGCTCCCGCCGAGGCGAGACTGGGAACTTCCCATGGGACAGACGGGTCCAGGGCGTAGATAATGCAGGAAATGCGCCACGGAAGATTAACCTTGCTCTTTCAGAGCTAACAGTCACAGGTTCCGGGTCCGCGGGGTTTACTGCCGCCAAGATGTTCACTGATTGAACTGAAGGCCTCAGCGTTCCCCTACGATCTCGCCGCCCGTGGGTGGAAAAAGTGCCAGGACTGAGTTGTTGTGTGCATGAACCGTACCCGTGAGATTTTGCTGGTGGAGAGTGTCGCCGTGTCCACTTCAGAGTCGAGTCGTCGAACCAGGTTCACAGACCGAGGGTACAGTCTGTGAATCCCATTCAGGTTCCGTTCCCGCGGCTGCGGCCGTGTGATGCGTACCGAGCTCCTCTGCCATTGCGAATAACAGCCGGAATGCTGAGAAACTGAACAGACGCCCACCATGAAGATATCGTCGCCATCCCCTAGATGACGCCGCCGCGTTCAATGGTCGTCGTTATGCCGTCCCCAGGCGTACGATATCGTCGCCATCCCCTAGATGACGCCGCCGCGTTCAATGGTCGTCGTTATGCCGTCCCCAGGCGTACGATATCGTCGCCATCCCCTAGATGACGCCGCCGCGTTCAATGGTCGTCGTTATGCCGTCCCCAGGCGTAAGATGTCGTCGCCATCCCCTAGATGACGCCGCCGCGTTCAACGGTCGTCGTTATGCCGTCCCCAGACGTAAGATATCGTCGCCATCCCCTAGATGACGCCGCCGCGCTCAACGGTCGTCGTTTCTACCATGAAAATAGAAGCTGATTTGCGCTACGCTACCATGAAGATAGAAGCTGATTTGCGCTACGCTACCATGAAGAAAGATGCTGATTTGCGCTACGCTACCATACCATGAAAAACGTTGCTCGATTTTATTACAAACTCTATGGCTTTAGGCCTTGTATATATCTCTTGAAATATCTCTTTTATTGAAAGCAAATTGGTGTATAATAATAATATTTGAACTGTAACCATATGCCTTTGTCGTTAATTTCGAAGGACCGGGATATACTTTCCCTGTTTCAACATCATATTCCCACGTCGCGTCCGGGGTCGTGCGCCGACGCGGCGACCTCGCGCGTTACAATATGTTTAAGCTATTCCTGGAATTCATCATCACTGGTTTATCACAACTTTTAAGGTAATTTTCAAAACTGCATCATAAACCCTGCACAGAAATTGAAAATGAATATTAAGCAACCGTGGTGTATTACTTATTTTTCAACCCTTGGGTATCCACGCTAATTCTATTCCCTTTTCTACATCGGATCAGTTTAAGTTACACAGCACTTCGGACACAATGCTCTTTCGATATATAAATTAAGTCCCCGGCGCTTCGTTTACATAGTCGAGCTGCCACTCCTATAGGCCCAATAGTCGAGCCCTGCAACTCAACTACTAGGGGTTTTTCGCCCTCACTAAGCATTTGTTAAATGTCAAACAACGATGATGTCAGTTTAAGAGTAAGGCTCTGTTCTCACAACTTTTAGATCGATCTATCACCGCGGGGAGTCTCACTAGATTACTGTCAGATAATCCCCCTTAAGTGTCCGTCCCCGCCTACTACAAGCTTTAAGGGGTAATTAACTTTCGTGTCCGCCCGGCTGACAGCTATTTAGCGTGAACCCCCAGGGAGTTAGGTCGATCCAATGTAGGTCGATCTAATCTATGAGAATGGGGTGTATGACTAACAGAAAATCACAATGGACAGTAAAATCAAAGGCGGAGGTTGTATTAATAAGACTATTTATACCAGTATTATACTGATATTGCGCCTCTTCGGTACCTTCTGCTGTTTGTTTTGGTGGACATTTTGATTTTTAGTGACAGTAAAATGCTTATAGATTAAATGTAGTCAATTATCCCAATGTAATTAGGCAGTAACAAATGCTTAGAGAGCAATGGGGATATAGCTAATGAACAAACCAAATAGTTGTACTAAAACCACAAATTCCAGACTGGGAGACGGTTACATCTGTGGGATGAGTCACTGACAGTACTCTAGCATGAATTAAGCAGCAGTGACAATTCTAAGAACAAAATCAAAATATTTCTGCTGTAGGCTTTATGAATAATTGATCTTTCCAAAGTTGTTATTCTGCGGCGGAGGACTCCCCCGGGACATTCTGCCCTGCAACGCCGGGAAATGTAATTAGAATGGATTGAAACGAACGTTAATGTAACCTGCCGCAGTTCTGGTGAGGGTTTAAGAACTTGTTCACGTCTTTTATCTTTATCCGATCTGAGTTGGACTGTGTAACGTTTTATGGGCCATTATGGTCACTCATCATCAGAACTGTGGACTTGATTTCAGTCTTTGCTTTCATTACACCTAGCTAGCTACAAAGACGTTTTAAACCGGTCCCAAACTAGCCGAAGTTTAATCTGTCCAAGGTAAATGATTTTGCAACGTGTTACCTAAACTGGCGCGGTGTATTACTGTTATAATTAATTAAATTGTCGGCGATATGGTACAGAGGCTGTACATATTTCCCTCCAATGCACGTTTACCCCGCGTGCAATGTAGTACCTGGCAGTCTGTCACATTGGAAATGGTTATTGATAGATTTTAAGTATCCCATGCAAACGCCTTGAAAAACATTTTTATACATTTTTATTTTATTAAAATGATTATTGAGAGTCTTTGATGAATAAATAGTTCAAACGAGGAAGATTTATTGAGGTTTCCGTACGTCACAGTGTAGGGGAGACCGGGGCTAGTTGGCCCAGTTAGACACTTTTGGAAATGTAGAGCCAACTAGGAGTGGGTTAGAGTAACAAAACCGGTTTCAAAGTAAGCCCCATGAACTAAGCTACGTACGCAACGTCATTATTTTTCGAATATAATGCCAGGTAGCTCACAATTTGACAAAAAACGCAGTTGATGTCAAGGGGGCCAACTTGCCCCGCCATGGGGCAAGTTGGCCCTAGGGTCGGGGCAAGTTGGCCCCCCTATACGAAAATGAAGTATATATCCCATGTAAACCCCTTGAAATACATTTTTATAAATTTTTAATTTATTTAATTGATTTTTGAGAGTCTTTGATGAATAAACAGTTCAAATGAGGCAGATTTATTGAGGTTTCCGTACGTCACGTTGTTGGGGGGGGGGGGGTATGTGTTGCAAGAACCAAAATATCTATCAATAAAATGTATTTTGTCTTAATTAAGAATAAATAAATAATGGCATAAAGAAGGTTTTTAATGAATGAAAACGAATAATAAATTTTCTTTTTAAAAGAAAGTAACAAATTCAGTTGTAAACCATTGAGTTTGTTTCAATAATGGTCTCTAGCTAGGGAGGGGTGGAAAATCCCCTTGGGGCCACATATAACACTATAAATACAAAGGGAATCCCCTTACAATGAATTAAGGCAAAATAAATGTTTTTCTACGGAAAGTCCAATGGATTTGCTTTTTAATACTTACAATAAACAGAATATTTCTAATATAAATTTTCAAAAAGACACCAGAGAGAAAATTTTAAAAATCAATCAGACGGTAATAGACACCGGCAAGCTTTGTCAATTTCACCAACTTGTTTATTTCAAACAGCGTTGCGCGCAAAGGTTTGTAGGTAATATGAGGGTCCAACTTGCCCCGAGTCAAGGGGGCCAACTAGCCCCGGGTGCACATTATTTATTTTAAAGGATGGTAGCCATTTATGGTGCTAGAATGAGCAACGATGATACATCTATGTGAAACTTGAAACAATGAGCTTCAGTTTGATGCCCTATACATATCTTATATTCGATCAAAAGCCTATGAAAATAGATTTTTAAATCTCTTTAACAAAATTACTTTCAGGTGCAAAAATCGTTTATTTCGACTCACCGCTTAAGTAAAACTTTTTAACGTCCGACACTTCCTTAGCATTGTAGGCTACGGTCACTTTGCAAGAGTATGTGGCCAATTTTTTTACCTCGTAGTTACTTTTTCATAAATTGACGGGGGGCCAACTTACCCCGGGGTCCAACTAGCCCCGGTCTCCCCTATGTGTTGCAAGAATCAAAATATCTATCAATAAAATTTGTTTTGTTTTAATTAAGAATAAATTAATAATGGTATAAAGCAGGTTTTTAATGAATGAAAACGAATAATAAATTTTAGTTTTAAAAGAAAGTAACAAATTCAGTTTTAAACCATTGAGTTTGTTTCAACAATGGTCTCTAGCTCTGTTGCGCGCAAAGGTTTGTGGGTAATATGAGGGTCCAACTTGCCCCGAGTCAAGGGGGGCAACTAGCCCCGGGTGCACATTATGGTGCTAGAATACCATTTATGGTGCTAGAATGAGCACCGATAATACATCTCTGTAAAACTTGAAACAATGAGCTTCAGTTCGATTTACCAACTTACCCCGGGGTCCAACTAACCCCGGTGTTCCCTGGTCTACTGAATAAGAAGATTTCTATGTTGATTAATACTTTCTATTGCTTTCATTCTGCGCTAAGCTAATTTCGTCCTATTTATCTTTGAAGATAAAAGTTACAACGTGTACCAGGTCAAAGAAAGATTATAAGATTATAGAAAAATTAGATTTTAGGGTGTGAAAAAAGTAAAGTCGACTAGATACACCGAAGCGACTACTGCGTATACCTCCCCCTCCTAAACCCACTCCCTGATAAGCAACTAATCCATCCTAGTCATTTTCGAGAACTTCGTGAAATATGGAATTTAAGTTGTTATAATATCACAATTTTGTTAAAGTACGAGTTGTGGTATTGCTGTAATTTTTGTGTAAATGTGTATTTGCATGTGCGTTTATGTGTAATAAAGCTATCTATGGGGCCATTCAGAATAGATGATCTGAGTACTAACTGGTCCGCTGACTAAATATGGCCGACCACACTTCAAAAGCGATGCCGCTGATTCCCGATGGTCTCCCATCCTCCACACGGGAGACCATCCATCCATTAAATAAACAGATTAAATCTCGGCTCCGAGGTTTAATTGCTAGGCTCCTGCAGCCACGGCACATGTGGAGGCGTGGAGACCATCATGTCCAGAATTAACTGCATCGCTTTTGAAGTGCCATATTTATTCGGCGGATTAGTTAGTATTTGGATAATCTATTCTGAATGGCCCCTGTCTATCTATATTTTTGCCGCAAATAGTCACAGATTTAAGCTACCCCTAGGAAAATTTTCTATAAAGTCCGGATAGGAAATTGGCCCATAATCCCAAAGGGTCATCTAGGACGTCGTGAGAACTCTTTATGAAACTGTCCCAAAATCCTATAGGGTCTCATAGGGCATATGTCCTACATAGGAACCCTATAGGACGCCCGAAAAAATTACCATAGAGTTCCAAAGAACACTTTAAGATTCCCATCGAGTTCCAAAGAGTCCTATAGGACGTCCTATGAGAAATGTTCATAAGTGTACTCATATCGCCACCAGAGCTGCCTGTGGCGTCGACATGCATTCTCAATTATAAAACATTCTGTGTAGTTAAGCAGCATCAATAATTCTGATGAAATCAATAGTTTGAGCCATTGGGATGCGTCGGCAGTGACGGATTGGATCTAGATTGCATAGGCGAATTATTTAGGGAGGAGGAATGAAGTATATTGCTATTATTTGTAAATGTAAAAGGTCGATGCTGTCTGGGAAAGCTACGATTAGTGTTTCTCTTTACAGCGGTCCGTTTCGTTTCTACAGTGGTTAATATTTTGAACTCAGATACTCAGATTGTTTTTTCACCAATAGATTTATTTTGTAACGTTTATAGACCTCCAGCGCTTTATACACATGTAACACCAATATAATGTACTACAACGTTTGCCCATGTACAGTAAATGGGGGTACTCTCCTCCCCATTTTCATCAACCGCCCCTAGGACAAGAAGCCGGTGCGGCTGGTGTGTAACATATTCTGGCCTTTTGTCATCGGTTAGTCAACGTGTTAAATCCTCATCACGTGGGGAAGTATATATATATATCCTATAGCTGGTTCACTGCACTGTAAACGAAGTCAGCATTTGTACTATTCATCGAACATATTGTATTAGCTGAGATCTACTTTTCATAAACACAACTGGATTTTAAATATGGCGTACAACCTGTCACACCTAAAGCAGTGCCTATGTTACTATTCGAAAATGGAACAGATCTCAAATGGACAAATGAATGGACAGTGTATATTACAATATGCCATGTAAATGTAGAGCACACTTCTTCTTCGATCTCCATCTTTGTCTTTTCTGTGCACCGTGCAGTAACAATTTTCTATGCAGTTACTTTCCTTTTGTTTCTTAGGCCTTCCTCTACTTGACGTCGCGTGACGAGACCCCCGTCCTTGCAATGGAGGCGATATGAGGGGGGGGGGGGGGGGGGTCCTCGCCATTCTTGGTGGTGGCAGTTAAATAGATTTTTGTAGCCCTGCTTGCCAAATCTCTCGCCTTTTATTACTTGTGCGTTTCAAGTCCTTAAAATCATCTCAAAAAGGTACATACATACATAGATGCGCATGTACTTTGCATATCCTAATTTGTCCTCTTCTGATTGTTTTACAAAGAAAATATGATTCTATGAATAGGCATACATGTATATTTTTACATTGTTTTTTTCAAAGAAAAATCAAAGAATAAATAACACACACACACACACACACGTCTATGTGGTTTCTGTCCAAAATTCTCTAACTTCGTATAACACAGCTTTCCAAACTTGGAATATGGCGTTTCACATGATGCAATTTCGGCAACTCACTCGTCAGTGACCTAGATCTGTCATTTTCTGCATATTCTAGGAGGTTGAGCTCCCACACACAGTAAAATTAAAATTATAGGTGAACCGAGTAACTACATACATGTGCAGTGCATTGTTTTTCTTCGTCCCAATAGTGCCCATGAAATATTGCACAGGTAATAAGCTTTTAATTAACTTAACCTTGTCCGCTGAGACTTAATAAGACACAAGATGTAGCTTCACCTAATGTCCGAGTTGCTAAAAAAATTACCGATATATATATTTTATTGATATTTCAGTCTTTCCATTTCGTCAACAGTATTGTCTGCTCAGAGCGAAGTATTAAAGGACAAATCATCAACGTTTATATTACGAAAAAAATAGGAGGAGCATTTACACAGAGACAGGATTTTCTAACTTTGGGGACAATTGAGCGTCCCAGCTATAGTTTTGGGTGTAATGGAGAGTCACGAAGGTAGAAGCCTCTATGTGAAGGAAGCCTTAGAACAAAAGTCTGTGGGATGCGACTTCTCTGGATGGGAGTGCGTTATGATGAAGTAGTTATTAATTGAATGTATTCAACGTTTCATTTCTTTCAGTTTATATGAACTCACCTCTGAGCGGGTGTGCCGTGCTGGGTTCGCAGTCGTCGTGGCCATGGCCGTCCTCTATCCACGTACAGTTTACAAACAAACCAGCGTGAGCCTTGGCTGAAGACAAAATATCAAAACAGTATTAACAACCTGCACCTCTGATATTTCAACCCACTGATCGTTTGGACGAGTGGGCCTCCAAACACTACAAATACTACAATGTAATCAAAAGTAAATAGTCAGACGGATAATGGAAAAAATTAGCTGAAGAAGACGCTGAAATTACCATTTGTTCTATCAGACTAACTTAAAAATTTACGTGGTACCTTTCCATACAAAAGGCATTTGGCTGCAGCATCCAGCAGTTTCCCTTACTCATCAAGACAAACCTTATCCAAACCGATAACAAAATTAAGATATGCAAAATAGATTTTGAGGTACACCTTTCTAATTTTCGAAACACTCTCGTATTGAAGTTGGAGACTGGTAAATTTCACTATTTCAGAATTTTAGAGCAGGTATATTTCTCAATAGTTGGGATCTATATACTTTGGCGATTAAGAGGAAACCGATTATTGAAATTGTTGACTATACAAAGGTCTAATGCATATTGGAGGCCTTTAACAATAACTGCACATTAGTAGTACGACTCTAAAACACATTAGTAGTACGACTCTAAAACACATTAGTAGTACGACTCTAAAACACATTAGTAGTACGACTCTAAAACTACCAACCAATTGCCACAAACCAGTGGCTAACGTCCCGTACTCCTTTAAGGATTTACATTATACTTGTGTGTAAAAATAACACCTATGTGCTCTTCACTAAAACAAGATTGAAAATCTATAAAAGTGTTTTTAAAAATATAGATTGATATCGGTTAAGTGCTTCATTTTGTATGGCAATGTGTAAATAAACTAGAAAACAGCAGATATTTTACTTTTATAACGAAACGCGCATGAAAAGAAAAACTTTGACGAGAGGCGCACTGCATAAAGTGAATGAGTGGATTTCCTTTCAAAATATACTGCTAGACATATCTTGGGTATTTTCGTGCTCGCTGACATAGCGCTCTAAGAATTATAAACTCCGACTGTATCTAACCTGTACTTAACATGTGGAGGGGGCCCGGACTATACTAGTATGTATATAAAACTATACATTGTCTTTCTATAAAAAGCGACGATTGCAGACCCAATTTTATAAATATAGTATCAGAAGCTCATGTTTTCTTGCGCTTATACGGTAAAACGACCGAAATGTTTTTTGTCTGAACGCGCCTTTTACAGTCTAATCTTGTTTCTTTTCAATTTGCAGCGTGTTTATCTTACCATATTTATGTTATATATATAATATATGAAGCTCATTAATGAAAAAATCGTTTTGTTTCTTATAGTAGTAGTATTAGTGGTAATTCCGGAATTAATCCATTTTCTGTCCTTTCTATTAAATCTAAAACTAGGCTGGTACATTCTCCCAAAAATAGACTTTTCACAAATCCATACTATGTAACACTATATGTAACACTTATCAGTTTTTTTAAATAATGTTTCATACGGGTTGCAATACAGACTGAGTTAATTCTTAGTCAACACTGAGCAATATGATTTGCCTCCAAGTTTTTCAATAATTTTTATCTTTTCCCGCCTTAAAGAGAGAACTTTTGAGACCTTGCTTCTGGCTGACTGGTTAGCAGTGACCTAGTGTAAACACCACCTGATTTCATCCATTCTCATAAAGGAAGCTAATTTGTCTCGCCTCAGTCATTTTTCTCTCTCGTCTGTGCATCCTTTCTTCATTAATATTTCAGAAAAGCAATCTACCGTCACTACAGCTTTGCTTAGTAATTTGTCACTTCCAGTCCACATCGCCAACAGTATAAGAATGTTCTGATAATAGCATTTGTCAGCTTTCCATGGAATAATTCTTTTTCAACCCAGCTCCTAGAAGTCTGAGAGCTGTGTTTCTTAACGTGTTACATGTACATGTAGATGTGCCCGCGTGCAGTTTTACCGTTAGTGTTACGCCAATATAAGCAACAAAAGGGTATTTTCTCTGGATATGAAGGACTTCATGATTGCCTGATTGTATATGTGTCAAGCAAGGTGTCATGTTGGAAGAATTCACAGTTTGGGCAGCGAATCAACATTATAATAGACGACCACAGCGTGGAAGTGATCAATACCTGGGTATATTCCGTCACTTGAAATCTACTGAATATTCTTTCCTTTTGTATCATATTAATTGACAGGTATATGACCTAATCAATGCTGAGTACTCTATTCTGCACGTATGCAAATGCAGTTGCATGGGCGACGCTTTTTGAATGCTCTAATAATTGCTGCAGCAAATTTATACCTTATGGCTTCTCATGAATATCTAATACTCTTTCGAGGCTGATGCAACGTGCGTAATCCATTCCATATTATGCTAACTGCCGACCACTGCAATATAGGTCAAACAACATGTAGCAAAATTGATAACAGCGTACATCAATCAAATAACTTGACTCTATGATGTGATTAATAATCAATTAATAATTATGAGAACTGTCTTGCCTTGGCAGAGGTCTGCGCTCTCCAACTGCGTCTCTTGTATGTAATAAACCTTTTTTTATGGAATGTATGTCCTCAACATATTTTGATTTAGTACGCTTTATTCAAGCCTGGCCCGAAATAGGACATCACGTTTTCTCTTTGCTCAGCGCATAACGTAATCCAAGATTCCACGGTTTGTGTCAGATTTACGTATTACGTCAAAAAAAAAAAAAAAAAGTCCACATAATGCTCATTTAAACAGTGTATTTGTCGACGCTCGGAAACTTCATGTTTTACGTGAAGTCTCCAACTCTTAACTCTCCGAACTCCATAGCTAGCCTCCCCTTCCTCTCGAGCGCTCTCTTTATATCTCACTTACTATAAGCATAACTGACGCGATAGATACAAACATTGTTTACTAGAATTGCAGAGTGAATTGCTTTACATCAGTGTTGTAAAAAGAAGTCGCCATGTTACTCAAGTACTCTTGGACGACAGCACGTTACATAATATGACCTCATAAAATATCTTTATTATCTTTATGTCAGATACGATATATAGAAACAATAAAATTCTTTACCTGCAACATTTCTGCAATCAAATCATTTCGTATAGTGGTGATCGGGTTAGTAATAAAATACGAATAAAATATCAGCATTTGACGGTCTGCACCTTAAACTTTCCAACCTTTTGATCATTCTCACTACCAGAACTCAGGAAACTATACTAGCCTTAGTCAAACTGCATTCAGGCAAGATAATATGATTTATTGATGATGGGAAATAAAAACGAAATAATTGCTTACTTTTCCACTAATCAGATCTAACTTTGAAGTCAAATTCTCCGAATAGCTATAGCGTGACATAATTTCCTCTGGTCAGTTCCATCTCTCCTGAGGCCAGTGACTCATATTGAATTTTTATACTTTAAACAACTGACAGTTGTAACACAATTACGGTAAAATAGTGCGTTTTAGAGGGCTCACCTGTCTTTGTGAAAGTATATATTAAACTAAGAGTATTATAATAGTATAATATACTTGTAGTAGTATTGGGGGCAATTGTTAATGTTTAATAAAATATTTTAAATTTGTTTTGATTCTATTTGTTTCAATACAGGAACTGCTTGATATTATCAATATTGTTCTATATAGAGTTAGTATATACACATAAGGTACCACTCTAATTAAAGCTGCATAGTCATCGGGATGATAATAATGGTTTCACTCCACGTCTGTATCGAACAAGTATACATTAAATGACTTATTACCGTTTCTATCTTTCTTTCCTTACGAAGTTGGATATCGTAATAGGATCAAACAAACAGACAATACCGTGCTTATTTAAATTATCTCATTTGCGGATCATTATTCTAATGGCTTAGCATTAGCATTGGTTCTTTACTGGTAAATAGCGAGTACACCCTGATTGCATTAAGGTTTCCAAACACCAAAGATCCGATGGCAATTTATACGGGTATTGATTTTCCATTTCCCATTTACACGACATCGGAGCTCTTTATCACATTTGCCATAAATACGTATACGCCTGTTGGATTGGCATAAGGTCCATATGTTTTAAATGACAATTCTCTATTGATGAACATGATTATGGTTTGGGATTCATTGATCTGCCACCTAACGGTTGGTGTGGAGGGATCGATTGGACTGCCCTCTATCAACAGGTGGTAAAGTTAAACGTTAATGTTTGAGCGGATTCTCAACGAATTAAGCCAGGCTTTACAAAGCCGGTGACCTAAAAATGGCGGACGTACATGAAAGAAAAACCGCCTAATCTTTTAATAGTCTCTCCGCCTCTCACACGCCTCCCCACACGTCGTCCCTGCGGGGTACAGTAATTAAATCTCGGCTCCGAACATTAATATTTCCGTGAATATCTCTGGTGATATTATCTCCGTAGATAGTCGATTCATTGCTGCTCTACGGGCCAAATTATTCCTTTTTCGTCTCTGTTTTCAAAGATAATAGAACAGAAGAGCTTTTTTCCTTCGATCGCCATCAGCCGCCATGCTTTCTTCACCACGAGTTTAACTGATGAGCATGCGCACTTAATATTTCTCAGGTAGCTTCCGCATGGCGAACGGAGACGCGATTTAATTACTGTACCCAGCAGGGACGACGTGTGGGGAGGCGGAGAGACTATTAAAAGATTAGGCGGTTTTTCTTTCATGTACGTCCGCCATTTTTAGGTCACCGGCTTTGTAAAGCCTGGCTTAATTCGTTGAGAATCCGCTCTTTGATCTGTAGACTTAAGGTTTTTAACAGGCACTTGTTTGTAATATGTTAATAAGGCGACCAAATGGGTGTTTTTATTATAAGTGACAGGTAGTATAATATGCTCGACAAGACCTACTTTTCTAAAAAAAATCCAATGAAATTATATAGTGATTATACAAGCGTAAATAAAAATTACATGATTTCTTATGAACACACAATTGCATAACTTCTTGCGGAGAACACTGTACTTACTAAACAAAATTCAGTATGAAATTAAGTTCCTTTCAAAATAGTTAATTGACATGGTTTGAATTATGGACATTCCATAGTTGGCTGCAGTTGTACGCTGCGCTACCATCCAGCCACAGTGAAACAAAATGGATAAAAGAACAGCGCTATACAGCTGCGTTTATCTCCGGTACGTAACCTACCTGAGGCCCAGGACACCTCCCCCTGGGGCCGACTGGCAGTGGGTTAACACGAGACCACTGCCTAATGTATTGCTCACATTGACCTCAGAACGAACCGCAAATAACACCCCGGCAGTGAGAGGGATCTGACCAATTGCAATGTGGATGAAGCTACTAGATTATTTCACAAGTAGTATAATTGTAGCGTTCTAGTATTAAATTTGTTTAGTACTCTAGCATAATCCAGTATTCTTTCAACTCCCTTGCATTGTGCCATCTTTCCATACTATCTATATTTGGTGGAGTTATCTGTGATGCAGACGGCCTGGAAGTGTGCTATTTTGGTTCCGTCTTTTTTACATTGCTGGACGTATGCGCTATTCTCTTTAAGATTTGCATTACTTCCCAGAGGACTGAACAGTACCACTTGTTAGCGTGCTTGAACAATGATAAAACAACCATCGCTAGTCCTCTTTATACTGTGCCCAGTGTGGTAGAAGAAGGGAATTAAAAGTGCATTCTTGCAGGAATATTGACTCGAATTATCAAGAATATGTCTTTATTTAGGTGGTCAGCACCACTTAGCTGCCTGATTGTGTGAGCCCTGGGTAAAAACAGCGTAAGTTGATTGCAGAAAATTGTCATTGTATCGTACTCACTTGCATTTTGTAACCGTAGCACAGCGTTTTTATATGCTATTACCGAGATCATTGTTGCTTGATTGTTGGCCTTTCTGGTTAGTATGGTTTTTAGCTGGTAGATTTATATTTATACCGAATGTCTTATCATTTTAAGTGATTCTGTTGCTGTTCAGGTCTGTTTATCTATGCTTTTGCTCTCTTTCTTTACCTATACTTGTAAGCTTATCTGTTTCAAAGACGCTTCTTTTAACTATAAAGGTAAAGAGAGAACCTCATCGCTTCAACTGTCAACACCAGTCAATATATAAAGATCCATCTGTGATATTCCCGTCAAAGCAGTCCATTGCCAGCCAAACTCCGAGTTATTTGCACCTGTAGCCTGATTCCCAGAAGGCGTTTTAAGAGACATTAGTATATCGGAGTGCAAATAACTCTCGTAGCTAGCTTCGACCCAGTTGCCGGGTTCAGATGGAGAGGTGGATTGTTTCAGTGACGTCATTTGACAGTGTATGGTCGACTACCACGACTTATCCTTGGTTCAATTGTATTAAAACTAATTAGTTAAGTGAACCTTGTGTTTTAATAAAACACAAACATTATTAAGACAGATCTGCATTACGTCTAGCGTGAATATTCCGCTAATAACAAAAAAAAGTGACAGAGACTCAGCTACCTCAAAGAAAAGAAATGGGTGATATTATATCTTAACATGATTTAAGTGTTAATCTCAGGGTTGTACGTGCTGTATTGTTTGGCTTATTATATAGATATTTGCTGTTATGATTATGTTTACTGCACTAGAGGCAATACAGTGTGGCAATAGAGAAATGCACCGATAATTGTACTCTATTTTTGCTGGACAAAATACTGGGAAAACAAACTTAACTTCTAAATGCTCTCAAGCTCAGGACCTCAAGTTCTCTGAGGCAAAATCATAATGGTAACCCGTCGGTATTTTAGCGGTTTTCAACTTAAATACACGCATTTCGTACCCTCACCACTTTAACCCAACAAAGTTGTCTCAATTAACTTTATATCACCAGTTAAAATGTGTCTTCTTCCTAGAGTCAGCTTCAGTACATTTCCCCATTTCCGTTCAACACTTGCATGCACGCCATGTCACAGATAATATCCATGAGATACATTAGTACAGCGACGATGTACGCCGATCACTACATGAATGTTTGTGAAAATGATACCTCTTCACATGTTGATCAGAACCGAAATAAATTGTAGACAGCAACAATTAAATAAAAATAATAAGACAAAATATTTCAATAATCTTACTACTGTGAATGTAAACATAGTTTCAATGGAACTTAGTTTTGATAGTCAGAAAGTTTTCATTTATGATAGATCCTGAAATTTGATTTACCTGTTGACTGTTTCATCTGTTCACTCTGACAGATTTGGTCACAACTGAATTACCTGTTCAGGTGAGGGTTTTGCATGAGATGAAGGAGTGAATAGACGAAACAGTCAACAGGTAAATCAAATTCCAGGATCTATCATAAATGAAAACTTTCTGACAATCTTACTACATAGTGATAATACTAACAGTAAGAAATACAAATATGCTACCGGCAGCTTGAGGTCGCCCACGGCGAAACCTTAAAATATTTGTGGATTGGAAATAATATGTAAAGTAATTAGCTGGTACGAGCAGTGTGTCGGCGGCAAACACAAGAGAAGAACTTGATGTCTGGGAATTGCCGTCCAGTGGGACTCCCTAATGGGTTTTATGAAGTTAAGTCACTCAGTGTTTGTTTAAATGAGTGCCTAATGGGATTTTCTGTGCAGTAAGAGTTAGTATACAAATAATATAAACAATGCAGGAGTAAATGGAAATGAGATCAGGAGTAAATGGAATTTGATCAAGCTTGGTTTCCATACTGGAAGGATAAGCCTCCATGTTAACCGTAAAATCTGTCCAGAAATGTCTTTTGTGAATGCAAATCCGAAACAAATAAAAAATACTACATTCTTTGGCTTGAGGGCAGTGTAGCGGAGTTAATGATTGTCCATAGGGAATGTTATGCTATCAATAACGTTCAAACAAATTAAAATGTTATTAAATTGACCGTATCAGATGTTTTTCCAGGAAGTAATATCAGCGTGCAAAATTAGACGCACACACTTATAAATGGGCACAGTTAGAAACTTTTTTTGCATAGTGTACTGATCCTGAAATGATGACATCAGGACACAAAGACCTGAACAGGATTTGGTGCTATGATTTGATTCTTAAAAGACAGTCCAAATGAAAACAAGGTGATATATATTTCCCAATATACACAGAATTTAAGCTGTAAAATCGATCTGAATGAATCGCCCATTTCAAAAAGTTCACAACAAAGCAGCGAGCCTTATTTTAAATTATATCAAAATTGTCAGTGGGAAATAGATCGACTTCTAATTACGCTATCTAAAAAGAACGATAATAAAGATACGTTAGAAACCTACAGCGGAAGAGAACAGACTGGTCTCTGGATCTATCCCATGGTTGTATAGTATACAACATTGGTCAAAAAGGTTGTCCCACCCCCATTTCCATGTACTTTTATTTACAAATGATCACCTCACAGCTGTAAACTGTTAGAAATAGTGTTCTTTATTACGGATACCGTGTCTAATGGATTAATGGTTAAAAAATACAAAATAGTGGTGAAAATATACATATTTTATACCATTTAGTAAAATTTATGAGAGGTACCCCCTTTAAATCGACTGTTTCACTGTGACTTCTACAGATGTAAAGAAATGTCTATAAAATTGAAAAGACGCCATCAAATGTCACCAAATTCACACACAATTAGCATTAGGGTGTGCTCGTTAAAGATCACGTGCCTAACAGCGTGTGCGTCTACCGCGTAGTGCAATTATCTCCTGTAGACGGCGCGACAAGCCTTCAATATGGGTAACAATTCTGTTTCTGGGGTGGGACAACCTTTTTGACCAATGTTGTATACAATGTTCCTTAACAGTGCGAACCGAAACACACAGTGCTGGTTGAGATAATATATTTCATCAATTTCATACACTGTACCTCTAACTAGTATTGGAATGAAAGCTGGTATCAGACTTAATCTCGTGGAGGTGTATACTTAAAATTACCTTAAACAATATGAAGTAAAACAAAATTTAACTGTGACGCCACGGTATATGGTGTTTAACGCCATGAACCATATAAACCGTACATATCACCTCATACTAGAGCAACTTCTATTGAGAAAATTATGTTTGGTATTCAGAATAAGTAACCGAGTAATTGTACATGTACATCCCTCTTTTACGTGATACTTGCATTTTACTGGAAGGATCACCAGTGAAAAATGAAAACGGGAAGTATTGCATTAGGCACTGTGTTTTAAGACCAGCGAATAAAACATGGCAACCAAGCGAATAAAACATGGCAATTGTTAGGCATAAATAATGTATTTTTGCCACTAGCGGTTTTCATGACTTGAGGGACGAGTTGATTTCCTCGAACGATACGCAAATTGCACACGTTATTGTCATCACGGGTAAATAAACAGGCAAAATCGATTATCTATTATCGCTTTAACCCCATTTCCAATTCGACTCACAGAGCGCTATTTGGCATTCAGGCTACCGTATCCCAAGAGACGCAAATACAACACTATTTATGAATATGAATATAACAGGACCGTCTGTTCATATGAAAAACTGAGACGAAAAATTATAGTATTCAGGAGATTTGCTTCATGTATATGCTTTCCTTTCAGTCCAAGGTTAAAGAACATCATAAGAATCGGTTATAGTGTCGACCAAATGATATACAAGTGTGTATCAATTAAACACAGTCATTAAAGTATGTAGCAATCAGTAACGATGACAGTCAGTTTAAACACAATGTTCAATTCACTGGTATAGGCCTATCTAATCATCCGATACTCTTTCATATGAACGTTGGTACCGTAAATAATCATAAAAGCTAAGTCGGGGCCCTTATTGCTAAATGCTGGAAGAGGTGGGATTCCGTGTGTTGGTCAGTGAAATCAACATTTAATGGTTTTTGAAACTTTGTGTACAGGCAACAGTCACCCCAACTGGGTGCCTACCTATGGGGCCTTGTTGACATTGCTAAGTCCACCTTGGGCACAGTCAGAGTGGAGCCGGTTTAACGAAACTGAGGGTCCATGAAACGGAAAGTCCGCCCTTCATATAGTTATAATGGTTAGGTTTAGTCTGACCTAAGTGGGTCAAAATGTAGGGCGAGGCTCACCTGTACAAATGAATAGGAAGCGGACTCTCTGTCGTTGGGGACTCTCTGTCACGTTACACCGGCGTGCCACCCAAATATGTCATGACGTCTTCCGTTCAGCAGGGGCGAGGACAAAGCCCAGACCATCCCTCTTGTACCCAAACAGACCATTCGCATTATTACTACATTATCACAACCATTAAATAAAATGACTATTTGATTTTTCTATGGATACAAAGGTTTTTTAACTAGACATTTTGCGCTTAAATAAAATTGTCAGTTATTTGGTTAGTAATAACTCTGTGAATTTGGACCATATTCTTGCATTCATAATTTCGTAAGCAGATGCTAGAAACCATGTATTGCGCAACCAAAACAGCTACGTTTGTTTATTCTAAATCTTACAACGGCTATATCTTACATTGAACCTTGCGATATCTGGTTATCATAATTTTTTAACAAAAGTGAATATCCACTTAGCTCAACTTTATCAAAAAGGAATTTTATATAGTAAAAGTGACAGTCAATGGGAGAGTTACGGTCTACAGTTTGTGTTCATTTAGCTGTTACGGCTAATGGACTAAAAGCCTGTCTATTATTAAAGCGCGATAAAAGCTACGTAATAAAAGCAGATTAGGCGTAATTGTCCAGTGAACAGGAACTTCCATTAGATCAACTTTAATAACCCATATTTTCGCAACTATTCAAAGTATTTTAGTTTGTTATCACTTACCTATATAATAATGACGATATGAAGCTTGTGTTGCATAAAGTTTTGGTTCCGTTTAACAGAAATCTGTGAAATGTATTACGAAAAACTGGATATTTAATAATATTTGGAGAACAATGAGTGAATGGCAGTGCAGATTGTAATTTCAGCAGCCAATCAGAGCGTGCTTCTTGTATCACACGAACATATTCCTCAAATGTGTTATTAATGATATTCTGTTTAAAGAAGTCTACTTTTAATTTTTTTTTCTATGAAATTTTGTTCCATTATACATTAAGAGAAGCACACACTTTAATATCGCCATTGTACGTCAGTGCCCATCGGTCAAATAATATATGGTTACTGTTTACTTTTTTCAATTTTTTTTTTTCAAAACTGAATATTGAAATTTAACTGCCTGAACATACCGGTACAAGTAGGTCAAATTGTACCAAATGCCATAAAACATTAATAAATCCTACTGTGAATCGTCTATGCAATTTTATTCATGGCTATAACTATATTTCCAATTTTAGACAAAATCAGGATATTTTCATAAACAAAGAATGCGAACTTGAAATTCTGTCGACACAGAATGTGAAAAGATCATACCATAAACACTGTTGTAGATAATTTTATCAAGTAATTTGTGTATTTAGATATCAAAGCTGTCATCTTGGATTTTGCCGATTTGGATGGCGAGTTTTAGGAAAAGGGGATCACAGACTGTTTAGCCAGAGGAAAACGGTGTTTTACTGAAATTTTTTTTAAGTAAGACAATATCTTACACTGCGCATGCTTAAGTGAAGCAGTCTACAGGGATATATGCCACAAAGTGCGTGTATACAGACCAACTGATGTTTCAACATGACAGACAAATTTCCTCTGCCCCACGTCTATGTGGAATACTGACCTTACATTTGGCTGTTTATCGTGGCAAGATATGCAGCTCACAACCATCTTGGATAAAGGGCCTTCAAATGTCAGCGGGGATCAGTGGGTGCTGCTTCCACACCCAAATATAGTAATGCTTGTATTTTTTAAAGGTGAAAGTTAAAATTAAAAGTAAACCGGTCAAGTTTTAGTTTCTGTTGGGAAAATGAAAGCTAAAGCTCTTAACTGACCATAATATTAATTGGTTAGATATGCTTCGGGTGGACACTTGGGAGAAGGGACATGGGGTCTGTAGCTTCTGGTGAGCTAAATAATAGCTGGTTATTGTATTCCATCAATCTCAACGATGAATTTTTGCTTCTTTCTAGTAAATGGACAATTTTACGCCAAAAACGACTTTTATGCATAAGACTGAAATTATGCGGAATCGGGTTCCATCTGAACATGAACATTAAACCATACTGATTTTTTTTTCAAAGTTCACTGACTTAATGGCGTCCCTCATCATGGATCTTGACAAGTTACATTTATGTCAGTTATTAATGCATATGTGGAATATTGAGTTCGAGCTAAATCATTTAATATGGCCAGATATAGTTTTGGAGGCCATCTTGGAAAACAGATCACCAGGTAGGGGAGACCGGGGCTAGTTGGACCCCGCGGTAAGTTGGCCCCCCGTCAATTTATGACAAAGTAACTACGAGGTAAAAAAAATAGGCCACATACTCTTGTAAAGTGACCGTAGCCTACAATGCTAAGGAAGTGTCGGACGTTAAAAAGTTTAACTTAAGCGGTGAGTCGAAATAAAGTATTTTTGCACCTAAAAGTAATTTTGTTAAAGAGATTTAAAAATCTATTTCATAGGCTATTGATCGAATATAATATATGTATAGGGCATCAAACTGAAGCTCATTGCTTCAAGTTTCACAGAGACGTATCATCGTTGCTCATTCTAGCACCATGAATGGCTGCCATCCTTTAAAATAAAAAGTGTGCACCCGGGGCTAGTTGGCCCCCTTGACTCGGGGCAAGTTGGACCCTTATATTACCCACAAACCTTTGCGCGCAACACAGCTAGAGACCATTGTTGAAACAAACTCAATGGTTTAAAACTGAATATGTAACTTTCTTTTAAAACTTAAATTTATTATTCGTTTTCATTCATTAAATACCTGCTTTATACCATTATTAATAAATTCTTTATTAAAATAAAACAAATTTTATTGATAGATATTCTGCTTCTTGCAACTTATACCCCCCCCCACAACGTGACGTACGGAAACCTCAATAAATCTGCCTCATTTGAACTATTTATTCATCAAACACTCTCAAAAGTCAATTTAATAAATTAAAAATGTATAAAAATGTATTACAAGGCGTTTACGTGGGATATTTACTCCATTTTTGTATAGGGGGCCAACTTGCCCCGACCCTGGGGCCAACTTGCCCCGTGGCGGGGCAAGTTGCCCCCCCCCCCCCCCCCCCCTGACGTCAACTGCGTTTTTTTGTCAAATTGTGAGCCATCTGGCATTATATTTGAAAAATAATGACTTTGCATACGTAGCTTAGTTCATGGGGCTTACTTTGAAACCGGTTTTGTTACTCTAACTCATTCCTAGTTGGCTCTACAAGGCCAAAAGTGTCTAACTGGGCCAACTAGCCCCGGTCTCCCCTATCATTTGGTACTGGTTCCATTTCTGAGAATGCTTAGTGTTAGCATTTAAAGCAATCTGGTCAGGTTCCATGCTTTTATAACAAAAATGAACAATTAACCATGTTTTTGCAGGATATCAGGGAACTAATGGAAGTCTTTCTAATAATGGCATATCCCTCGTGGAAGTAATGTCATCGATTATTCACTGGCAAATCACTACTGTGAACTTGCCTTACTCTGAAATGTCAGGAACAAGATGTATGTATTTGCACTCTAAGACAGAAACATGCTTGATTCATCATACATGCATTGCCATATAGAACAGCTGTTTAAGCTCTTTCCCTCCACAAATCACACACAGACATGTATGAACTCACATATAAAACGGTACACAATTATACAATATACCAACCTTCCCACCTCTATTTCTCTCCCACACACACACAAACGCAGAAGAGAAAACCCCACCCACACTTTATATTTCTCCATGCTGTTAGTTTACATTAACCACTAAAACCCCCTTTAAGCCCCCTTTTGAGATTTAAATAAAAACTTAACGTGTCGACAACTGGCTGATCATCGAGCATTCATTTCGCAACTATTCTACGACCACAACGACGCCAGTTTCATGGTCGCAGAAAGGGCGCAGAAAGGACGCCGTCCAGTGTAAAGGGGGGTTTGCACTGGACGGCCGGCGTCCTTTGTGCGACCACGAAACTGGCCAGGACGCACATTGATCGCTAATGTGCAGTTCCCAACTGACAACAGTGACAACTACCAGTATCAGATCGTAGAATGGTCGCCACCGATCGCCGGCGAAGGTACAGAGAACGCAGAGAAAATGCTCAATGGTCACTCAAAAATGGCAATGGACGCCTTGGGTTGCACAGGGGACGCACAGGTCGCTTGCAGTTTTCCCGGTAAAAATCAAGATTCGGTAGTTCAAAGGAGGCACAGCGGACGCAGACGCCTTCACACTGAGGCACGATTTAATTGCTTTGGCGACCATTGAGCGTTCTGACCACGTTTTTGATCGCAGAAGAGACGCAGAAAGGACGCCGTCTAGTGTAAAGGGGCCTTAAGGTGCGCGCGAAGTGCTGGGGCCAATCTGTGTGACAACCCCAGGATCACAACTTAAGGAGACAATCTATTGAGTTGACGCTGATGAGTTTGACAATAGGACACTAGGTGTGTGGAAACTAATGTTTCATGTCATTTTCTTGGTCCTCTTTTGTCACATCATAAATAATGGTGTTGCTAAACCAATGTGGTGTTCTACATGTATTTACAGTTTGTAAAAGGTTGCTATTGGGCTTTACAAATTATAGGAATAGGAACTCTAAAAAGTGTTTCACATTTATTGTTATACTGTTGCTGTTTCAGTAGATACACAAATTTATGACGCCTTGAAAAAACCTACCCGTCGTGATTCCAGTCATAATTTGTAGGATATATATATATATGATCTCAATATGATATGGCTACCATCCTTTTATCCTTTTATGCACAGCCTGGTAACGCTGCAGTATTCTTCTTGGGGGGGGGGGGGGGGGGGGGGCTATGTTGGCATCGGTTTTAAAGAAACTATGGGTAAGAGCGTTTCCCCTTAAGGTGCGATCCTTTGCCACTTGATTCTCAATCCCTTTCAAGAGTTTTTCAATGAGGATTGCATCTGGTGATTGGACATGCAAATCCACTCAGTTGATGTCATGCTCTTAAAGTCACTCTAAGACCCCATTCCCATAGATTTTAGATCGATCTATCCCTGTGGGGAGTCTCACTAGATTACTGTCAGCTTAGCCGGCTTAAGCGTCTGTTCCGCCTACTAAAAGCTGTAAGGGGGTAATTAACTATGGTGCGCGCTCGGCTGACTGCAATTTAGCGTGAACCCCAAGGAAGTTAAGTCGATCTAAATCTTAATCTCTGGATCGATCTAAATCTCTGGGAATGCACACTTATACAGCCCTGGTTCTGTGGGGTTTTACATTATAATCTTGGCAAATGTACGGATGATTCCTGTCCCCTAAAATGTTTTCTACCGATGGTAAAAGGTGCTAGTCAAGAACTTCAATGTAACAATCGTAGTTCAGTTTCCATGCATCAAACTCAGTTCACCAAAATCAATGCACCCCTAAACCATTATTGAAGTTGACAGCCTGGCAAGGAAATGAATATTCTCTGGCATCCTCTCACTTGTCCACTCACGTTGTCAACGTTGATTATAACCTCAACAGAAAATACAAGACAGCGCCAGTTCTGACCAACGGTCCATGCAAAGGTTCATGCAGCCCATGTCGCCCTACGTCTGTTAACCAAGGTGATAAGTGGTTTCTCTTTGGCAACCCTGGTGTGGATCCCTGTAGCATGGAGCCTTCTTTGCTAACCTCAACCAACAAATTGCGCGATCGCAAAGCTAATTCGCTGCATGATTCACATCTTTGTAAGCCTTAACAGCATAAAAAGACGCCTGTCGCCTCTGGCACTAGTCTTTTTCCGGCGACCATTTCTAGCTGACTAATGGGCATCAGCAGTGAAAACCCCTATATACAGGTTGGCCAGACACGCCATGTCTGGCGGCTATCTGGAAACATCTTTCCCCCCCTCCCTGAAAGAAACAATTTCATTACTTCCTTCTTATGTGCATGAGCACGTGCACCTTCACCATGATAGAAACTTGACAACCAGAAGGACGATACACCTTAGCTTGCACCCTTTATAGTGCCCATGGATAAAATTCGTCACTGGTTAGATGAGCAATAAACCGCGAATCACCTTTTTCGAACGGGACCTCATGTCACATAGCGCATTATTCACACAGATAGTGCAATACCCGTACATTTAAGTGTGTTTAACAAAAAACTCCAGATTTGTACTTACACAAACTGTATATTTTATAAAGGACGGACTCCCATTGTTTACTCGTGTACTTTTATTGTCAACGACACGTTGAACAATAGATCAACATTTCTCGTACTGTTTTTTTTTAATCTAATGCTAAATTCTTAGTTTAATCGACTTAATCTCACACGCACAAAAATCTCCAAAAATAGGCGGGGAACTTTACAGTGCAAGACTGTCATAGGTCATGGAGCTGGTATGTCGTGAATGATGGTTTGTGACAATGAAATGAGGCATAACATTAACGGGATTATTAGTGAATATGGACGGTAAAACGCAAACATTGGGACGCCGCCATGCGACTTACAGGGGTCAGAAAGCGGTTTCTTTTGCTTTGAAACATTAACGTGAACAGTGGACCGATCTACAGTGTAGCTTTTACTCGTACATGTATCTAAGGCCGCAGCTGTTTATTAGAATATCCTCATGTTTTGACGATATCCACTCAACATACCGTCTGGTGTTCACTGAAAAATTCCCGAGAGATACATCTAACACACTCCGAACTTGGGTTTAGGAGCCAAGTTGCTTTTCCTCGATGTAAACGTGCCAAGATATTTGCTTCACTTGCTAATGATATCCACGTAATAAATCAGCTGGTGTTCATGTTGAAATTTGCCCTTACAGATATGTCAAAAACACATTTCACGGGGATCTAGGAGCGAGGTTGCTTTTGCTCAGTGTAAACGTGTCCACATGTAAAGTGGCACCTGTTTTGTGGAATATCATCAATTTTTGATAGTGTCCATGAACGAAAATGTCTGGTATTCATTGAAAATACTCTCTCTAGAGACGGGACGCTGCAATATTCTGCATGTAGAAATCAAATTGATCTAGTACTCGGCTTCGTTTCTCTCTTGAGATGCGATTTATACATGGTTACTTTTCAATACTTAATGATTTAAAACAGGCAATTTAGCTGCCAAGACCCATATTCTAATTTTCTTGTTTCGGGGTCTTTATTGGGAATCATTTGAAGCTTGGTGAGATAGGCCACACGCTCTATCTCATTAGCTTGCTGTTTATAACAATTGGGCTGTCTGCATACTCAACAAATGCTTCACGGCAATTTTACTGCAGTGTAATTAAGTTGTCAATGACCTAAGCTTATTTTCTCATACTTCGTCTTTATTTGGGGATTATTTGTATTCTACATCGAAATTGGAGCTATAAAATGTGATGGCGTTCCACTGCCAAACAGCCGTTTAATTTCCCTAACCACTGTGAAACTTATAAGTGGCACATGCTCACTCCGTTTCCAATACACTACTGTAATCAATCCGGCATCACCCCCGGGGTCTGTGTGGACGTGAGTCTGAAGGTTAATTAGTTTTTACTTTAAAGTCAATTCTTAGTTTTATTTGACTCCATATAATCAGTAGCAGTCCATTTATATGAAGTATTGCAGGTGTTTCATAAAAGAAAAGAAATTCCCTGTTTTGCACAATGTTAAGTCTTGGTATTAATCAATATTTTAACTTATTTAGGTAGATAACTCTTCATTTTTCTTGAAATGAAATTAACCAGGAATATATCTGTTTTAAAACAAAGATTTAATTTTACTTTCACTCACTTTCATTGATATGTTTAAAATTGAACAAGATCAGTAAATGTTGATGAGTTAAATTACGCGTTCTATGAATTCCAGTTTTACTTCACCTTAAGTGACGAGGAATACCGCTCGTTATGTGAGGGTAGTCCGTGTCGCATGCTTAGCTAGGTCCATCAAAAGTCTGGGAAAGTTATATAGATGTCTACATCCACCTATAACCGGGCATGACCGGCAAAGGTTTGTCAAGTGCAAAGCATAGAATATCAAACAGTGGGATGCAAACAACACATACGTCCTAAACCAAAATGCCTTGTACTAGTACTGTTTCATGCCCGTGAAATATATATATATATATATATATATATATATATATATATATATATATATATATATCCGAACCCATTATCTACAAAATCGAAAGGCAAATATTACGATCCTTTGGGTCATTGTTCCTCCAAAGGCCCTTAAAGAACAGCGCTTTACAGAAAAGCGCTTTACACCCGCTGAGACAATGTTAATCAAATATATGTAGATTTGTTCCAGTGTATATTTATTTTTACATGCAGACACAGATGTGTCTGTACACATACATTGTAGGCGTCAACTGCGTCTGTCGTCGCCGTCGCCGTCGTCACCGTGCACTTTCAGTGATAACACAATAAACTGCTTTTTCCTTTTGTCTTCAAACTTATGAAACGGATGAATATTCATAAAATACTGGTCGAGTTCGAAAATCAGCATGATTGGGTCTTTTTTCGACAATTATGCTGTTTCTTTCACTTTTTTTCGGCATATGTACAATACTGAAAAGTCATTTCAAGGAAAACCGATAAGCCTATTGTCTTGAAACTCACAGGAGTGATCAATCTTCCTGATATACAGATCGAGTTCGAAAATCAGACAATTTTTACAAAAGTTATGCTTTTTCAACATTTTTTTTAATAGTATACAAATCAAATGAAAACCATGCCATACTTTCCTTTGAAACTTTCAGGACTGATTCATAGGTCTAATATACAGTTCAGATCAAGTTTGAAAATTAGCTTGATCTGTATGTTTTTGTTGGAGTAATGCTCTTTTTTGTATGTGGGTTTTCCTCAGTTTTAATTCTTAGGCATGTTAACAGTCTCAGTATTGAACTAATTAGATTTGTAAAAGAATTATTTTGACATTTTGGCATCTTGACAATCTTGTAAGTAGATTATATGAAAATGATGCATTGTATGATAAAGTGTCAAAATGGCATATAAACTCATATAAACTCAGTTTGTCAATTTAATCCCTCACAGTGTTCAGAATCTCAGAATGGACATTCAAAATTGTTCTGTTGATGTTTTCTCGTCGTAGCAATTTTGTTAGTTGATCATGTAAAAATGAATGTAAATCGATTACTGTGTATCAAGAGATGAGTTGATAAAAATCGAAATAAACTCATTCGGTGGTGCTATCCTTTATGTATATATTGGCATTTTCAAAGTGTGACTGTAAAATTTCATGGGTCTGAAAACCATTGCCAATCAAATTTTCATAAATTAATATCTATGTTTACTGCAGTGCATAATTCAAATTGTGATTATGCTGTTAAGCATTATATAATATTGCAGCAAAATTGAAGAAAAGCATTTTTGGACACTGCTGCCATAATGATCATTAAAAGAGAAACTACAATTAAGAAACAGTTTGAATTTAGTGGTGGTAATAACTTTGTTAACAATATGTCTACGTTTTGTTTATAGGAATTAGTCTTAGTTTGGGTCTTGTGCCTGCACATTTTGACGTTATTTAGTTGACCAAGGCAAGGTGATAATAGATGTTCAGGGTTATGAAATGCATTTAACTGATTACATAACAGCCAAAGATAAAGTGGTGTTGGCGCCCGCTATGGCTTCAACGGCTTATTTTGACAAAGCACGTGCTACGCGCTGGCTTGAAAAAAAAAACATTATTGTTTCAGCTCGACGCCGCCGGGTGCATTGTATCATTCCAACTGCTACCATTCATAAAAAGGGGGCGTCGTTAGGTGTTAGACGATTAGTCAATGTTTCTAATCTTCTAACGCATTAGCAATGGGACTGAAATACAGCTTGAGTAGGAAAACCAGTATGTTTGCTTTCTTTTTTTTTTCTTTGTGAATTTTTTTATTTGTTAAATATTGGCACTTTCATTATGAGACTTAGAACTCTCAAGCTGAATGGTAGTTACATTTTCTGAATGTCCATGTTACGATAGTAGATATTTAAGAATTGGTGGTGATTATGCTGTTAATCGTTATGTAATATTGCATCGAAATTGACAAAAAATGAAAGGAATGAAAGGAAAACTGTTATTTACAAGAACGATTCTTATAGGAAACCCATCTTGCTTGAATAATTATTTCTTGAAATTATGCAAATTTTATGACAGCTTTGCTGCCTTAATTGTCTTTGTTTCTTCAGTGCAAGGGTGCAATGTGTCAGTGCTTTGAAATTACAAATGGCAATTAACTACGTGCACACGCTTTTAAGCGTGTGCACGTAGTTAATTGCCATTTGTAATTTAAAAGTCTAAAGATGCACTGTCAGTATGCGCTATTTACTGTATTAATCTAATAGCAAGTAAAATTAACGATACGCACCTGTCTCATATGTGTCACGGTAATCATGTCAGCAAATTGTGTAAAGTAAGTGTCTTTGGGATCTTTACAATTGTAAGCTGAGTTAGCGATACGATACGATACGTAGAAGTTCCCCAGAAAACAATTGAAGACAACAATAATAAAACACGCCTCTCTATATTTGCAATGCAGAACTCTGCGTTGACAGCGGGGAATAATCTTAATTGTCAAAAAACAGAAGTGTCCCCGTTGTTGCAAATCAAAACTTTGCTTAAATTCTAGAACCCAAAACCCAGAAACCCAGAAAATAACAATACACTTTAGAAGGAAATAAGGATAATTCACATTGACCATCATGTCAAGTCAACAATTAACGTTTTTCAATTCGTTTTTCATAAACTCCTAATGCTAATATTGAGCACCAAAGTGTATTAAAGATGATAAAAATGAATGAATGGAAAATGAAGGTAAATTAATGGATATATAAATTAATGAATAATAAATTAATTAATAAGAATGAATAAATCATTAAGTAAATAAAAAAATGATAAAATGAATATGTTAAGTAAGATGTTACCCCTACTTGGTCGGATATGAGCTTTTGTTTTCTACTTTGACAATAATTCTGTATACCTTTGTAATTTTTGTACACAAAATTGAGGGCTCGATGGTTTCTTTTATGTGTCTATATAAGTAATATGTTTCTTTAATTTAGTGAGTAGCTAACATCATTGTTTTCATGGTACAGTGGTTTTGATTTCACGCTTCGTACTCAAGAGTTTATTGCATCTCTTAGCATATTTGCTTAACATACATTGCTCAAAAATGTTGTCCCACCCCCAATTCCATGTGCTTTTATTCACAAATGATCGCCTAACAGGTGCAATTTTTTTATAAACAGTGCTTTTTATTCTAGATACCATACTTAACATGATAAATAGTTCAGAAAATACACAATAGTGTAAAAAATATTCATATTTTATACCATCTATTCACATTTATAACATGTACCCCCTCAAATCCAATGTTTCACTGTGATTTCTCCAGAAGTAAAGAAATACCCATGTAATTGAAAAGACACCACCAAATATCACCAAATTTACACAAAAATAGCATAAGGATGTGCCCGTTAAAGATCACATATCAAATAGTGCGTGTGTGTACCGCATACTGCAAAAATCCCCTCTAGGCGCGACAAGCCTTCAACAAGGGCAACAATTCTGTTTTGAGAGATATTGACCACTCTTTTTAAAGAGCTTGGCGGAGTTGGTCCAGATTATTAGGGAATTGGTTCTCCTCTGCATTGCACATTCCAATTCATGCAACAGGTGCTCAGCACGGTTAATATCAGCGCTTAAATATGGTTGCCCCATCCTCAGAACATTGAGATTCTGCAACAAAGAACTCCCCAGACGAGAGACGCGAGCAAGTGCGTTGTAACGATGAAGCCAGTAGCATACCTGAAGTCAGCTCTTGCAAATGGAGTGAGATACAGTGTATCTGTTGAGACAGTTGCAGTAAAATGCCCAAGAAAGGATGGTACTAATACCATGGGCTGGGAAGGGTCTACAAACGCGGACTCCCCAGGCGGTATTATCCTGCACACACACTTCTAAGAGGCATTCTGCAACATGTCTACTGACAATCATTTGACCATAAATGAAATACAAGAAAAATATTGATTCTTGAGCAAATCCAACTTGATTCCAGTGATGAGTGACCAGGTGCCGGTGCCCCTGGGTAACTAAACGTAATATTCTCAACTGATATCTCACCCCATCTGCAAGAGAGGACTTCGGGGTCTATTCCAGGATTCATCATGATAACACACTTGCTCAAAGCTTCCGTCTGGCAGAGGAAAACCAAGCCTCTAACAATCTGGCCCAACTTCTCCAAGCTCTTTAGGTTTGGTTTGTGGACATTGGGTAAACAGCCAATTTTGCTTACTGGCAGTGTATTATTATCGACGAATATATATATATATATATATATATATATATATATATATATATATATATATTCTGTCCCCAATCTGTATATTTCATACTCGATTATTCAATGCTTGAAAAACGACATTTATAAGCCACGTTAAATTCAAAAAATGAAAATCGCCAGCGACTTTAGTATTGGGGACTATTGGGGACAGTTCTATTTGTGCCAGCATTCCTGAATGAGGCTGAGAGATATACAAAGGGACAACAAAAAGCCACGACTGCAACCGAAACCTCACAACAATTTCAAAGCAATTCAGCGTCGAGAAGCTGCACAAATGACACGCGACGTACCGGCATCAAATTGCACACCGAGGCAGCCATGTTACATGTAGTGTTGTGCGGAGGCCCCCAAGGGAGACAAGAAAAAAGAAGCCTAAGACGTAACCGTCCTGGGTCAAATGCGTAAAAAGTGAAAAACAAGATATTGATTTACTTGTCATTTAATGTCGTTTGATTACAGACACCACCAATCCTTCACGAAACATACATGTGTACGTCCACGGAACTTGATAATAATAAACGACACGATTGCAAACGGATCCATTTTGTACTCATTTGGCTTCTTAAGTTTTTGTGACTTTACCAAATGCTTTTCCCCGGGGAACACATAATAGGCAGCATTATCTAGACAGGCAATGTTGTTCCCATCTGTGCATTTTAGTTCAATTACAACCTCCAGCGTTAGGCACAGGTCAAAGAACACTGGCTCTTCCCCAATCTTTCACATGCATTATGTCCTCAGCGGATTGTATCCTAGCCACATGAAATGTCATAGTCTGCATCTACATGAATATAAAGTAGTTGTAGTATATCCATACTAGTACTTTCACATGATACAGGCATACGATGGAATAACTGATCTTGAGACTGGGGAACGTGAGGAGGGACATTGTCAAATGAGCTGTGCAATTATGCCTGACATGTTGATCAAAGGGGCGACTTGGTATTAACCTCGTGCCAAGTAACCTCGGTGTAATTGTAAGATGTTAAATGGACAATACAAACCAGTACTAGTATATCCACTGCTAGGTTTTTTTCTCGATGTTATAAGCACTCAAAATCCATTATTGTTGAAATAAGATGAAAGTTTACTGGAAATTAACCGACAAAGGCCATTTTGATGAATGTGCTTAGGCTGTTGGGTCAACATAAAAGACAAACACGCTCAGCATGCTATGATCTAGCTGAGCATGTACAATTCAATGTACAGCACAATGTATAGATGCGTCTTTGATTTTTCATATTATGTCAAAATATGTCAGAAAGCCTCGTCTTAATGTGCCTCCATTAAATCAGTTAAGAACTGGAACAAGATCGAGCAACAGGAAGAACTCATAATGCTTTGTTTCAAATCAAAATTTTAAAGAAGTCTAATCATGTATGTGTCTTATGCAAATATCTGACTCGACAAAAATCTCTCTCTTCATACATCCTCCCTCCCTCCATTTCTCTCTCTCCTTCAAACTCATGCCCAATGAAACTGTCGGTCTACGTAGATCGATCCAGCTCCGCGGGGACTCTCGGTGAATGCAAGCAGAGTAACCGATCAGCACACGTCCTCTTGTCTCCAACGTACTCCTATAAGCTTGTCTACATTATACTCGTCGCCATCTGTTAATCTATTTGCATTCAGCGAGATCTCCCGCGGAGTTGAATCGATATTCGTATAACGATAGTTAAATTTAGGAATGAGCCTTTTCTCTGTACTTTCTTCTCTACCCCCCAACCCCCTCTCTCGTTAAAAAAACTTACAGGTCCCTTTAAGATCCTATAGGATCCTATAGGCCTATATTCTCTCTCTCTCGCTCTCTCTCTCTCTCTCTCTCTCTCTCTCTGCACGCATTTAGATAGACTTCAATAACGAACACCATAAGGCTCGTGTGAAAGCTACTAAAGAACTATCGACTAGGAGAACAGAGTTATTTCTTCGGTCTTTCTCAGCAGTAATTCACCTTTCGACATTTTGATTAGTGACACATTGTGCGCGCCCTGAGTGCAAATTAGTCTTGGCACGAAAAAGCAATCATACTGAAACAAACATGTCCTATCTACTTGCATTATCGACGTGGGCTGCTATCTCTTAGTTGGATGCCCTACTTGAAATATCCCGATGCTACCGGGATGTGAACTGATGTTAGCTGCCGTGGAGAGGGAGAATACTCGTTGGTCATTGATTGTTGTTGAAACCGTTGATATTGTAAATGTATCACGCTCATATGCAGATATATGATATAAATAACATATATTGTAACTGGTATTCAATAAACCACGTGAATAGGTGGTTTAGATCAGAGATGTTTATTATGAGTGAAATGGGCATACCTATACATATTGTTGACTTGATATACATGTATATCTTTTCTTGGGTATGTGAAGCACACAGTTTGTATTGCAGGGGGATTATTACTAATAAAAGTTTGTCTAGAATTGGAAAATAATGGTGCACAAACCCGCATACCAGTGCATGTATACTGAAGCTATTAGTTTGAGCTAAGGTGTAACATACCAAAAGAAAAAATCAAGACATCTTTAATTGGCAAGTGATATGATTTCTTTAATGCAGTTTGGCGAGGCATATGGGTATATTAACAAGTGTGAATAATTATATCTTAAATAGGTAATTTATTGTAGAAACAAAGGGATGACTGTCAGTCAGTAATTTCTTCTGTAGCAAGAAATCAATGTGCGTGCATCACGTCCTTTCTAGTTATTATTTGTATGTAATTGTCTGAAATAGACGTCGTACGTGATATCTGAATAAACAAACATTGCGTCTACTATGAAATGAACAATGAAAATGTTCGTCTTGTAATTATATATATATATATATATATATATATATATATATATATATATATATATATATATATATATATATATATTGTAACGGCTATTATATGACCACACTATATATAGGCAAGTAGAGATCTTGAGTTCAGTATGCACAGCTTTTTCCCAAAAAATGTTAAATAATGAAAAACTTGTAATTGCTAGTATGCCAGCATGTTTTATCAAGTGAACGTCTATAGAGGCCATACTTTGGTCTGCATCATAGAATTTAAAATAGAAAACACTAATTCATCGCAGATGAGATTCTTCAAAAACTGACATTCATTTAACTCGATCTCAACTAAAATACGTACTAAAATAGCGCCCTTCACTCTTTCAAAGGCCTTAAGTAAGTATTCTGCTGTCGGACTATAATACATTTCGAGTATCTGTTCCAGGAGCAGCATCTTGGGATCTTGGGAATAACGACGGACTAACTTGATGGATTTGTGAAATGCGCGGAGTTGGCAGCTATTCTCTTGGGGACCCGTGCAAAGTCCAGATTTCCCAGATAGTAAAATCATTGCTGTTTAGATGTGCACTATTCAAGATCGTAGCCACCACCTAATAACAGAAATACTGCAATCCGCCGGTCAAAGTTAGTCTTCGTCTCGGACCTTCTGCCTTGATTTGGAACCAAAATGGGCATAAATATTGCCATGGAATCCATGTCTAGAACGGAAGGCCTCTTGATACCCATCAGAACCCGACTTCACGCGCAGCACTGAGTCTTCTTAACTGCCCTACTAAACAGATCGCTGATTATATTTAATAAGTCTGGATTTAGAGTGTTTTTCGATTATATGTGCTTCAGTACTAACGAATATGTCACATATCCAACAGCAATTTAATGTCCACATTCCAGTATCACCGCAACGAGACTCAACTCAAAACTTTGGGATTTGAAATAGTACAATTGCAATTAACTATAATGTATGTGAACATGCACCAATGTTTGCCTGCGTAGTAGAGACGTACCTACGACTTGTACTTAGACTTCTAACGAACCCCTACTTTTGTCTGCGTATGGGCAATTTTTTCGCATATATTGTACATTACTACTATAATTTAAGGGACCGTTCCCATAACCCTATGGTACTGGCTGGATCGATCTAACTCCTCGGGAATTCACGCTAAATCGCATTCATCTTAAGAGGCTTAAATGCCTGGCACGCCCCCCCCCCCCCCTCGTAACTTAAAGTACTTAGGTATAAAGTCGGGAAAACTTTCTGGTCCCTGATGCTGTTCAAGTTGCTTTCCAAGGGGGCTTGCCAAATAATTAAGGTGATTACACTGACTGCGCCTTAGCGAGAATCCGTGCTGATGTAGATCGATCCTGCTAGTAAGATAAGGCTATGGGGATGCAGTCTAAGTGTGACAGTACTTTTAGGAACAGCGTTGAATCTCCATCCTATAATGAAATGATCAACCCCACGTCTGATCTTACAGTCTTGTTCCATAAGTGATTTGAGTTCTCCTTTACAAATGTCCCCTTCTCCTTTTGTTGAATATATGGGTCTTTTATCAACCATCGTCATCAACTCCAGAAAGTCCTGTATACATTAAACACGGCTTGTTCTAGTACTGCTGGCATTGACAACGCTGAATGTTGGTGTATTGGGATGATAGGAGGATGCAGGGAGGACGCAATAGCCTACCTCTAATTTCCAGATAAACAAGTCTCCGTCCTTTTAGAAAATTAGGGAGAGGACAAAGTGAGACTAATGGCAGAGCCTTGGGTGGAGATATATTCTGGGGTACCGTTCTCCAGATAAAATAAACAGCAGTGAAACAAGATAATGTCAATTGATAACCACCGTATAGGCCCCTACCTCCCGTACAATGTCAAGAGCAGCTCACTCATTGGGAAACCAACAAACATGTAACGTAAGAACAACAAGAAATATCCAGGCAAGGACTAGTAGGTTTATTGGATCTTAATCGTTCATCGTGTGCTGGCGAAAATGCACATATAAAAACATATGACAGTAGACTACAATATACTAAACACTAAAGTACAATATAATCATTACATAATAAAGGATCTCCTAATCTATGTATGACTCTTTAAAAAATTGACAAAAAGTTTTTACATCACAAATAAAGTCATCCAGCAAAGCGCACAGCCTTCCCCGCTAAACCCCCAAAGTGCCCATGCACATCACTTCTAATAGGTTTGCCAGTCCCAAGTTTCTCACGCTAATGACCTAATAAGAGATACACTGTTGCAGAAATTAAAAACATATTTAAGTACCACGGCAGGGGAGCATCAATCCCAACTTCCGCTTGTCAGAAAATTGAGGGGGTAATGAGCGAAAACTTTCGAAGTACATTCCAAGTGGAAAATTATCGAATGGCACTATGACTGCATTCTAAGTATTCTCACGGCATTTCGACAGCATTCGAAACATTCTGATCACATTCGAGGGAGAACCGAAATGGCAAGACACTTCAAATCCTGCTAGAATGAGCCAGAATGGCACTCGAATGCATCTCGATCCTATTTCAACCAACAATCGAACTACACTCGTACCGCATTCGAAGTGTATTCTAAATATTCTGATTGCATTCTGACAGCATTATTGATATTCCTAGTTTTCCAACTACATTCGAGCTGCATTTGAGAGCTAATATGTGCACGAATCATTCCAGGAGGATTCAAGCGCATTCTGAGTATTCCAACGGCATTCTTACAAGAATTTAGGTCAATTTGAAATTTCTTCCCGAATGTAGTACGAATTTTCAAATTTAGTCATTCAGGCTGGTTCTGCTTGATTCCTGTTGATTCCGAATAAGTGTGACGGGAGCTTAAGGCTGCATTCACATGAAAAATCTATTTTCTAAAAATCTAAAAATCTATTTGCGGTATCTTGTGATCACGGTCTGTGCCCTGAATACTCCGCGGCGTAAATACTGGCAGCGCCGAGAATTAATTTCAGCTTTGGAAGTAACTGGCTTCCAATTTTTTAGATTTTTAGAAAATAGAATTTTCATGTGAACGCAGCCTTAGTGCCATCATTGTGATTCTCATTTATATTAAGGGTATTAGCAATGTGTGAACACGCGAGTATGCATGCAGGAAGGGGTCCATTGTCCATAAACTACAAGTTACATAATTTAAATCAAGTTAAATGCTGTTGCTGCACCATCGCTAAACTGACGGTTGTGATGTGACGCTGTGTAAAAATCATATTTTGCCATTCAGTGCTTCGGGGCGTATGGTGCCATGCTGGCGAATATAGTTTTTACTATTCACAAGGACATACTAGAAAGCACCTTTATTGTGTCGGAGATCGAGAACATGAAAGAGGCTCGTGTTCCTGAACCCCTATCGGAATATCATGTCTTATCGCATATTTATTTTTACTTTCTCCATGACAAATATCCCGGTGACTCCCTTCGCCACAAACAGTTTTCATTTAATTATTAAACAGAGCAAAAAAATGTATCTATTTCTGTAGAATTATAAAAACCCTATTGCTCGTTCATAGTTGCATAATTTGGGCCTACAGAGTCTTAAATGGTAATCTACGCCCTATAGCAACCAACAAAACGCCTTTCGTACTATAGTGATAAAAAAAACAAGTATTAAACGAATAAGTCATACAAATTTAGCATTTATTGAACAAAAACGTGTTTAGGCCTATTCTCAAACTTGTGCAAGTGTCTTAAATTTCCTATCTCTATGATATAGGGCATATTTCACTCTTTCATAGCCTATATTAAAGAACATGCTTTCCAGAAATAGACGAATTTTATATAAAACCGAAAATTAAATGAAAACAGGTAAAACCGGTATATGGATATAAATATTTTCGCCTAACTAGTGGGTATAATTAAGTAAGTGCCGGTGTAACGAAACTGAAGGTCCGTGTAACAAGTCCGCCCTCCATATAGTTATAATAGTTAGGTTTAGTTTGACCTAAGTGGGTCAAAATGTAGGGCGAGGCTCACCTGTACAAAAGAATGGGAAGCGGACTATCTGTTATGGGGCACTTTCTGTCACGTTACACCGGGATTTTCTCCTCTTTCCAATGCTAAAAAACGACAAATTTGGAAAAGTCAGTCCTGAGTGCAAGTAAACCTGCGCCTGTGGTTTGCGGAGTATGTCTGTGATTCCCTTAGGAAAGGAACGGGGCAGGGGGTATAAATCCCCCATTTTGTTTTAAAGAAAAAAAAAAGGGTTGGTGCACCCCACCCGATTGGATCAACGTGCAGTATGACACATTGTCTAACTACATGTACGCCAGTGATTAAAACACTCAGGTAGAGTCCTCAGGGAAATAATTGTAAGTTTTACTTTTACTTTTTTATTTTTATTTGAAATATAAACTTTTCCAACGATTTATCGTCATTGGGACACCAACTTATCTGCGCTACCAGGTGGTGCCATTATCCAAATGTCCCCTTTACATTAATACCCGTGATCACTTATTTAATCGATAAAGAGCATATTCATTACGAATACTAGATTGAAAAGCAACGATAAAGCATGTCAGATGACAAATGCGACAGACAAAGACAGATTGATAGTAAAAGGTAGGAGGCGGGAGAGATGATCCAGACTTTTAACATTGATTTTTGTGGGCGTTCTGGCCACGTTTTCGAAAAATGAATGTGTGTTGTACAGCAACAGCAAGTTATGTGAAGTGGCAATTAATATTGATAGAAAACTACTGAAAATAACTGTGCGGTCACATTATAAATAACGACCTAAACTTTTCAGTAGATGAAGAAATATAATACAGTGATGAAGATGGGCAGTGATCTGTCTCATGTTAATATACGATTGATGTTAACCCAGACCAGCAGGATATTATAGTTATGGTATAGACATGCCTGACACATACACGATCATCATGTCCAACTGTAGGAGTGAGCCATCCAGCCAGTGTGTGCGCTGACTCTATATATGCTGTACATAGTGCACGTCTGCTGCCTTCTCAAGCTCTCCGGTCTTATCTAAATAGTCAATTAATGGAACAGTTCCTGGCACAAAGATCAGATTATTATAGTCACTCAGTTGCTAAACGATATTTTATATTTGATTGGCAACTAATGAATTAGTTATTGAGAGACGACTTCCCTTCCTCTTTGTTCATCATTGCCCTGCATGAACCAAGGGGCACTGACTAAGTGTTAGCAATATCCGGGGGAAAATGTTGCGTCTGGTCACACCCTACGATTTCATGGCGGCTCTCGACCGGTGCAATTTGATAACATTAGCTAAGCGCCTGCAAGACGTCTGCATTGACGACAGGCAGTTTGCTGGTGACCGGGGGGGGGGGGGGGGGGGGGGGGGGGGGGGGGGGCTTGCGGTGAACAAAACGGACACTACTATAGTCAGAGCTGAATGGTTAATTGCGCTAGAATGAATTCAAAAATATATAAATACAAACGTTCTCCGAGGAAACCAGATTAGAAATACGTATTATATTTGTTTCGTGGCAGAAACGTTCCTACGATGTGTGACTTGGCTTGAAACACGCGTCTTTGGCGTAACTCAGAGCCAGGAGGCAATGCATTTTCTATAGAGTTTCTCCTTCCCACGAATCATTGTTGGACCCGTTGTTTCACTTCAATTCGATTTGTTGTACCATTTCCTTTTCATAACTTGGTTCTGAATAAATACTGATTCGTTTATAATACTGATTCGTTTATATCGCCAAGTGTTTTGAAGATTTCAGGAGGAATTATCGGGACCAGGTACCTTTATTTGAGTTATCTTAGTGTTTTTAAGTTTAAATCGGTAATGATAATTAGCTTTGCAGGATATTTAGACATAGAAATATATGTATACAAACTGTACAAGAAAGCTCTATTTTTCCACAACTGAAGTGAGCCAGACTCAGCCCTGCTAATTTTATCCAAGCTTACCAAATTATTGCGCGCTCGATTCTAGAATATGCATGCCCAGTGCGGTCCCGCTGACTTGACTGGAGAACAACGCAAACTCTGAGAGCCTTTCCAAAGTCAAGTATTGAGCATAATTCTACCTGATTTACCTTTTGATGCAGCTTTGAACATAATATATCGAATATCCTTACTTAAGATAAAAGAAGAAAAGATCTGAGCAAAAATTTCTTTCACGGAATTACTGACCCCTCTGAAAAACCCATTCGTCTTTTAGTAGTACAATCCAAGCGTGTTTTAATATCAAATATGATGTGACAAAATTTAAAACGATTAACAGACATGTTCATTCCATATTACTTTTTCATTAGTAAAATGTATAGGCCAGATTTATTCGTTGTGCAGTAATGTTAACGTTTTAGTAGCAGTCTTTAAGCGTCTTCTCTTAAACAAAAAACATTTTATTGATATTGTAACACTCTTAATGACTTCAAACTATTGAGTTGCAATCGTATTAATGAATCTGATTATAAATTATAAACTAAGCTCTATTAATACGCATTTTACAGGAGGTGACTCCTCAGCATGAAATGTTTTTTGTTGTAAGTGGAAAGCAGACGCCAATATAAATTTCATAACGAGACTATAGGCACACTATACATGTAATCTGTGTACAATGTAGGCTCGTGTTGTATACCATCCTTTTACCAAAGGTTTCGTCGTATTCAGCGAACACTACATGTAATTTGTGTACAATGTAGTTTCATAAGTTGTATACCATCGTACTCAGGGAACATCGTTGTTCCAAAGATTAGTTTATAACCATCACATTATAATAGTTTTAGTTGAAGCTTAATCACCAATGTTATATCACGTTCTGTGGTTATAGTGGGAATTACGGATGTCTTTGTGGTGATTTTTTACTCAGTCAATTACTTGCTCTTCACCAAGAAACAGAGTGGCAATAAACAAATTAACATGACAATATAACAAGATATATTCTAAATCTCAGTTTTTGTAAACAAATTTTAGGTGTTCACCCAAAAACTTCAAACCACACAGTAAGAGGAGAGACTGGAAGGATTCCTGCTTACATAAAAATTAACATACAATTAATAAAATTTTGACTCAAAATATTACGCACGGACGAAAACGTCCTACTCAAACAAGCATACCTAGATGAATTACATTGCTGCAATTTAGTCTCAACAAAAAGCCTGTCAAATCTGAATGATGATAACCTCTCATGGAGTGAAGGTATTATGAAACTCTTGTTTGAAAACGGATTTGGAGATGTATGGCTAAAACAGAATCCTGACATAAACTTCCTAAGTATGTGCAGAGAACGAATCATCAGTGGGTACATACAAAACTGGCACAGTGAGCTTGAGGACAAACCCAAATCCAGAGTATATTGCCAATTCAAAAATACATTTAAAAAAGAAAAATATCTAGACCTTTTTTCGCACCAGTGGGCATAAACTCCACATTGAAACAGGCAGATACAATAACACTCCTCTGACCGAAAGAATATGCCATTACTGTTCTAAAGACAAAATTGAAGACGAAAAACACTTTCTCACAACATGCCCCCTATACAACGACCTGCGACTAATATTATATAAAGTATTTACAAAACACTATACACATTTTAGCCTAAAAACAACTGATGAAAATTTTACTATAATTATGAAATGTCAAGAAGAACAAACCCTTATTGCACTAGCTCAGTTTCTCTCCTCCGCTTTTGCTAGGAGGGATCTACAAGACAGTGCTGCACTCATCGGCAATTGAATCATAGTAGTAATAGTAAATAGTCTTACTCATTGTGATTGTTTAATAGCATATTCACAAAAATTGTATTCATATTGTCATTTTCATCCACACAAGTGGATGCATATGTTACAGTGAAATAAACTAAACTCTAAAGATAACAATACTAACAAAGGTTTTCTTTTACGTAGTTAAGCCCTTTCATATCATGCGTCATAGCTTAGCGGTACAGCTGTACCGATATGTTTTGAGTGACTGGCAGCTTAATAACCTGGCTGTAACAAAACAGAGCCACCTAAGTGAAGCCTCCCGCGTTCGAAGCGGCCAATTCATCAACCTCCGCCTTGACACCAGGAAACGAGCTAGTGTCGAGCTTGTGGAAGGGGTTACAAGTAAGTCCCCTGTAGCGCAATTACACGACAAAGTCTGGTATTGCTAATATAAAATCCTTTAAAAAAAACGAAAAAATACCACTGCTGGCTGCCCTACATGTATGTACTTTTCTTTATACTTAAAATATAAGAAATGTAACAATTGCGCTATGTCATACACACGTACAATACAATGGGCCCTGATCAGCGCGATGGCGGTCAAGTGGAATACGTGCTCTAAAGATGCTTCCGTTGAGCTACAGAGACATCATACAATTATTACTGTTATTATATCAGCTTTCAGGACTTGTAATCTTGTCTCAGTTTTTTTTTTTTTTTTTTTTTTTTTTTTTTTTTTTTTTTGTCTCAGTAATAAATCATCATCATATTAATGACTTGCATCTATTTTGAGACACCCCGTAAATGGACGTCAACGTTAACCAGCGTATAACCACACGTTTGTTATTGGTTATGAATCCCATCATTTACCTTCAACGTTAGCTTTCAGTTAAAAAGGTGTCAACTGATGAATACAGGAACGCTGGCATGAACCAATTTGTTCTCAGCCACCTGGCCATTACCAGCTACATACGTGTCCAATGCCTTAACCCTATCACACAAACTGAGAAATGTGGCATTGATTTAATAATAGCATTCTTTAAAGCTGTATCACAAAAATGCATCATGATCATATTAAATGTGCACTCGTCATTCTTGCAACGGTTTATTAATTTATTTCTCAAATACCCACATTACTTGTAGTAATTAGCACTATTCCCCCAGCCACAGTCTGGTGCTGAGCTTTCCAGCCCTGTTACCAACCACATGCACAGACCTACAGGTTGGCCTGCAAAACCTTCTTTACATCACGTTGGCTACAATTTGTTTTACAGTATTTCTAATCTCATGAAATTAACTAATATTAACTAATTTCAATACTGAAAACATAACTGCGGAGATCCGTTATTTCATATACAGCGAAAAGAGCATTTGAAAAAGGTACACATTTTATGGTCAAAAGACTTTGTGGAATAATCGCCCGTAGAACCAAGGTCAGGCAAAAGAAACAAAGAGAACGTGCTACACTGTTTAGATATCATATAATTTCGAAGATTTCTGTATATAAAATTCAACCTAAGCATGCAACCTACAGTGCCAGTAACTCTAATGACTGCGGACTCACGCCCTTAGTTTTGGAGGTTCCTGTGAACCCACCTCTTTTAACATATTATTAACTTTTCACTGTCATAATAACGGCAAAAACATACTGATAGCGGAGAAAAGTCCCAAGTTATCAGTACACCTTTGAAGAGGAATGATACTCTTGTAATTTGTAATGGAAAATCTAAGAACAGAACTCTAGTGAAATGAATGCACAAATAAATAAGATCAATTTAATGTCGACTTGTATATACGTCCATGTACAGCCGACTTAGGGAAAAGTAAACAGAACATGCCTCAGTAATTCGCACTCTATCCGCTTTATTATTTATTTCTGCCTTCATGCTAGTTATGTATCCAGTTCAGTACCTATGTACAAACCTGTATCTTGCTGCCTTCATTCCTTTTGGTCAAAATTATGAGACTTTCCGGTCAATCAATCTCTCCTGTAATCTCAACTTAGGACTTGGAATCTGATACCTAATGCCTAATTAGATCTTGTAGACAAACTTATGCCATCACTCACGAAAACTGACTTTCGAGTTGTAGCAAGGACAGTGGCAAGTAACCTCCAATGCCGCATTAGCAGGAGCTTTAGGCTATGTACATCTCAATGCAGATGCATGCAACTAACCCGGGTCACAGTCTTACTAGTTTGTCGAACCTTGTTTGGATGTCAAATTATCAGTTTGTTTGTCTTTCACTACCTATTGACATAAAAAATAAGAAATGTCCTTAGAAAAAATCAAACTTCACTCTTACATAACTTCTAAAACTGTTATTTCTACAACTATTATAACTATCAGAAATGTATATGCTGTGTCTTCAGATATTTATATGCCGCACCCATTGTTATATATATATATATATATATATATATATATATATATATATATATATATATATATATAACCTTCGGAAATCTGTATACTGTACCTGTTATTACATTTGAGAATTCTACATGCTGTACCCAAAGTTAACTTTATAAATGCATGTGCATGGTAGCCCTACTTTGAATTGATGTATATGGTCAAGAGCGTTTTTTTTTTATTTTCTTTTTAAGAATAGTGCACTTGGAATGTACCCATTCCGTGATGGTGATTAGGTAGAGGACCTGGAACATGAATTCTTGAAGTCAAGTTTATATGAGGTAAAGCGTATATGAGGTGTTTAGGCAGGTAGAAGGTATCATGTGGGTGAAAGAATCCCACAATGGCATGATATTCAAGATATGATCAACATTCAACTTTTTATATTTCTCATGTCAAATGTCAAAACTTGTGTAGGTGTAGCCAAAGCCTGCAACGGGAGGGAATTTATTTAATAGATACACTGTTTTACATACAGACATGACCAAAAATAAACAAATATGTTAAACCCATGATGCCATATTTCTATAGTAATTATATGTGACTCATACTGGTAGGCACGCTCATTCGGGATCAGGGCGTATTGTACTTTGTTAAACACACACACACACACACACACACACACGCACACACACAAATATAAACACAAAAATATATCTATTGTAGGCCTATATATTCAGTATTCAGTATTCAGGACCTTCAGACTTTCATACATGATTTCAAAATCTATCGAAAACGGGCGTCATTTTTCGAACTACAAAATACTAATTCGAATGCGCCGTGTTAATTGCTAATATATTTCATTCAAACACTATAATTAGCAAAAGTGCACAGTATTTCGTGCAAAAAATAGTGGCTGGCTCGTTCTCATATGAACAACAGGTTATAAAATGTGCAAATGTATGTAACATTCTGATCGTTCTCTCTCGATGTGGTAATATGCAGAGCGAATCTCTACCGACAAGCATCATCTGATAAAACTTTGAACAACAATTACTTCAGATTTGCTTTTCGCCTTATTTCAACACGCAAAACTGCTTAGTTATGAGCTCATTTGATACATGTGAGAATAACTGTAGCTGCGTCTTTAGAGACAGTCAAGTAAATATACACTATTGTTCAATATTGCTGATTACAAATAATTTTTTTCTAAAATCATGTACATGGGTACAATGCATAGCGAGGGTGGGCGCAAACAAAGCACAGAGAATAGCATGGCATTCAGTCTACATAGATCTTGTATCTATGTTCTGATACGTACTTCATACTTCAGTTCTTTTGGATTTTCTCTATTCTTGTGATGATTCTCGGATTATTTGTTATTATTTTCTAAATACATAATCCCCAATAGTCCCGTTACAATGAAAGCCATTCTGAATACCTGAATATTGTCGTGTGAATAACGAGGCCATATATGTGCTCTCAGAATATTAAAGCATTATGAACACTTCACAGAAATGTTAAAAAATCATGCAAAGATATGCTTAATACTATCAAATCTATTAAAAGTCATTTCGGTCAATGCTGTTTTGTCAACTGTCGGGTGGCCTGTCCGACCTTCAGCCCACCAAATACCTCGACGCTCTTTGTCAGGAACCACAGTATAGAAAAAAGTGTAATTAGTACTTTTAAAACTTTATACATAATGTTGTATTAACTCAATCAGAGGAAGCCATTGTTTGATAAAATTCATACATGGGAAGCCATGTCGTATAAGTAGCTTCAGATAATACTTCACACCTTGCAGTTCAAATTTTAATGTCCTTTGTTTCAAAGCCAGTAATCTGTTAGAGTTTGATTACAGGGAGTTATTAACGGTGACCACCAGGAGGAGTGGACTTGTGTATGAAGTAACCAATCAGTTTTTAAGTTATGTGATGTACAGTTTAACTGATAAAGTTTAGCATAAAAATCTGTGAACTTAAATCTATGGGGGAGAGCAATATGTAGAGACAGGAGGAGAGAGAAGTCATACTTGTATCATGTAACTTTTAGTGTAGCAAAATATATTCTGTTGGAGTTACAACATGGAGTCGTTTCATTCTTTTCCGTGTGCAGAATTTAATACAAGGAACCTGGGAATCTCTGTAGCAGTATTACAGATAGCGTTATCCAAAGATGTGAGCCCATTGTGCCCAAACTCCTAGGGTTATCTTATAAAGGGTAATTTTATGTAATGTGGGTACCCGGGATGGCCTAAAGGGGTTCCCCACACCTTGTCAACCCTGTTTTCACTACAAAAAACATGTGCTGCTTTGGACAGAATGTCACTGAAATTTTCCAGGTGATAATCGCTGGCCGCCGCCAGCCTTTCGTATAATTATAGAAAGGTGATATCTCCATGCCCAATATCAATGGCATACCAATACAAAACGACGGCCTCCGTCCTCTTTATGACTTTAATTGTCGTGTAATTTGACTAATCCTAGAGATGAATTTGACGGCAAAGCTGCCATTTTCCACGTGGTGATAATACGCATGCACAGAAAGCTCATTTTTCGGCAAAATTCAATAAGGACGTTTGCGACAACCGACTTCGTTGGGGGTGAGTTTTTTTTTTTTTTTTTTTTTTTTTCGGAGAACGGACGAAAATCGGTGCGCGCGCAGGATGTCATCCATAAAAATAAAAAAGTGTGGCCTTACTGCGGTTTCCACGTTGCTGCCCAAAAAGAACTGTGTGGAAAACGTACTCATAGGGGCCATTCAGAATAGAAGATCCGTGTATCAACTGGTTCAAGGCTCAGATATGGCGGACCCTACATGAAAAGAAGACCGCTTAATCAGTTTAAACACGGACTTTCTTGCAATTTGAAACGCCACATCCATTCCTACTACTTTGGTTTCTTAATCAGTCATGGAAACAGAATATAAGTGTACTTCGCATGATCTGCGTCTTTTCTAACCTGACAAGCTTCTTATCAAACATTCACAGTGAGCACTGTACTGCTGAACTGTTCACCGAAAATATGGCATTAATCAACGGTTCTAGTGCCGTACATGATTGCCATGATATATTATGGTTCCCTTAAGTCACCTCCCTTAAGTCATTATCAATACACCTGTTAATGTCTAGAAGGGAGCAATAACAGGATTTCAGGCTGTCTGCTAATCGACCATTTCTTCTCACAAAGAGGGGTTCTACCCTAGAGGTGGTCTTATTGCGGTTTCCACGTTGCTGCCCAAAATATTAGCTGGCATGGGCCTTTATCTTTACAAATTTCTGTAGGCAAACTTATGTTACTTTCCGAGGTGTGTTATCAAGATTTGTTAAAATAAGTACATGTATATCTTAAAATTTTTATGCTGATTTTGCAACGCTGAAATTCAGTTTTCGAGGATCCTTTTCTAAAACAGAGGTCTAGACCGACGGGCTTGTAGAACATTTTTTTCACTATGATGCAGTTACCATCATTTTGCATCAGTCGTGATCTGTCATCAATCCGTATGCTAATCTGTTCAATTGAAAAGAATCAATTAATAACATCAGCACACTTGATGAGTTGTGCGGTCGTAAATTAAAGTGGAAGTATATGAATACACCCATGTAAGTCGTAACAGTGTATCAAGACAATACGTATCGAATAAGCTCGATAAAGAAGTATACTGAGTAAATATAACGGTGCAAAGACATATAACTACTACAAGTCCTTTCAGTGCATGGACAGGAAATTAGATTTCTGCATTTTCTGTTATTTCGTTGTGATGTACTTTATTGCGGCGGTGTAATAAACCGGAGAAAATGGGGGAATTTAATCATTACCATTGCCAGGGTTTATCTTTGCCTTAATTTATGTCACAACGGCGTGGAATTAAACTGAGCTGAACACTTGGGCCTAGTTGTCTGTATGCTTGCTGGGGCCTTCGTATTCTGATGTATGTGTGCATGTGTGCGTCCGTCCGTGCGTGTGTGTGTGTGTGTGTGTGTGTGTGAGAGAGAGAAGGAGAGGATTCAATAATTTGACTATAATTCACTACTAATGAGAAGTAGGGTTAATCTAGGGAAGCAGATGGAGAGGCAGACAGAAACAAAAATAGATTGATGACATCATAACTGTGATACCGGCTACATGTATCATGGCACAAGAGTAAAGGATGAAGCAAAGATTCCGATCACTCTTGTGTCGCTACAAATATCGACAAAATAGTAAGAAGTCTTCTATCTCGCTCGTCTCATATTTAACTTACATGAAACATTACATATCCAAGTATCCAACTTCCTAAAACTGACCCGACTTCAGGTACTTGACCTCTCATACTCGTATGTAATGTGGATCTGGTGGTCTGTTAGCACCATTGAGCCTGTTACAGAACCTGAGACGAAATAAACACGTTCGAATACTTATAAATATAACTAAATGCTCAGTTCGCCCGATATTTGATACATGTAAATTCAGCACTACTGATCTCTTAAGAAGAGAACGCTCAACGGAAGAGAGACTACCTGCTGTGCAGAAATTCCTTCAACCTCCCTCTCTGTGAGGGGCCAGCATATATTCCTTGATTGGTCATATATGACATACAAACATATATGTAACATTATTTTATATGTAGAGGCATATATAAATAAGTATATGGAGCCTACATTCTAGCGGAAGGCCCACGGCCACACATTGATAGTAATTGATGATGATGACGTGAAAACCACTTCCTATTACAGACACCAAGGTTGTGATAGTGATTTTTTCACTTGAGAGCGTGTTGACATAACAATGAATTTCAATATCTGACAGGAAAATACTGATATTTATATTCTTGATATAATTGATAAAGAAAGTGTGCATTTGACTCAAGAGTTAGAGACGTGCGTTTGGGTCGTGGGAATTTGTGCATAGAAACGACGTAATCACTCAGCTGATATCTGGTAGAAACTCAACTAAGGACAAATAGAAAAATAAAAGACACGAAAAGGCATCATTAGCGTCTTAAGTCTCCCAAGAATTGTAAAACATACCGGCATGTGTGTAATAAATAATCGATGAAAACCCTTCGTATTTATAACAGTGTTGAACAAAGTTAGATAAGATCCAACATACCCCTGTTCAGAACGATTGCAAATAAAAAATCGATACGTGTAAGACTTAAATAACATGTAGTATAAAGCATGACCTTCGTCGAAACCTTACAATTTCACAAAAGCGTGCCATGACAAAATTTCTTTTTCCATTTGTTTATCTTGATACGTTAATACCTATCGGATACAGACGCAGTATATTTCTTCTGACAGCCAAGTTGGTCACTGATTCGTACAAAATTACAATGCACTAAGAGAGCGCAGATCTTAGACAATAATCAACTAATAATTAACCATTAATTCATTGATCATATATTGATTGAATATATATATATGTTTGTATAATGTTGCTTTCTCGCTAACTACCAAACAAACGGAGCTAAAAAAACTGCCACCTTGGCGGTGTTAGTGTAATTGTCAATATTAATCAAATCTGCATCCAGCGTCACTCTCACAGTCACTTTAATTTATTATTCGGCAACCTCACCTGACATAAATCTCTCCCCTTTTCCTAGGAGTTCAACACAAATTAAATTTATTTTTCGCTTTTTTTGCTCAGATGATTGAAAACAGATTCCTTTCTTTTCTGGTCTGATGGTCACTGTCTACTGGCAGAAGGAGATATCATTAGGAGTTATCGTCACGACAGCAATGAATGGTGTTCCCTAGCTGTTAGACTATAGACATTCCAAATACTGGACATTTGCTTATTCGACTTTCATCTACCCGACATCTACTTATTAAAGAACGATATGGAATATTCCTTGGGCCTGCTTCACTTCAGATTTTTATTTATTCAGTTTACTCTATTGTACATGTCATTCTGCTTTTATAAACGATAAGTACTGGCCTCGGGTGGAATTGGAGATAACGCTATGTCAACAACCACCATGTCATTAAGCATAACGTTTGTCTGATTAATTCAACACGTTATATTGACAGTTCTCTTAACAGTCTTTTCAGCTGGTAGCGTCTGTCAAGAGTGGCTGAATATTGTGCGTCTGTGCACTGAAGTCAGCCCATTGTACTCAGCTTAAGGACCTGCTTGCAAAACGGCTGATTTGACTGAATTTTCTCTTGATTTTTAACGTTATTTCAGCTTGGTTTGTGATCTCTAGACTCTCGACAAGTATTTTTACGTTCACGCTATGGAATAGCGGTTCAAGTCATTATATATCAATTAGCCCGGCCGGCTAGAAACCACAAACGAGATTTTTAAGTTTATAAGGCCTGTACTGTACAAAATGTCGAATGTAGAGAGGGTAACATTTTCCACGGTTAGTGAAACACTGATATCCTCTGGAGGGGTTATTGTCTTCCAGTGGCCCGACTGGGTTTTTAAAATATTGGTCGAAGATGGTAGCAAATGATGCCAGTCATTCTAACCACTGGATAACGTAATTATATCTAGCACTGCTGAAACTGCGCCCTGTCCATTAGCACATGCGGTTATTCATACTGGAAATGAACGTGACGTCACTGCAACCGAGATAGAGATTAAGCCTCCTCTAGCGGGTCTTGGATATTGTAATGACGCCAGCCTATAGTGTGTTCTGCACAGCCTGGCACTATTATTATCGCTGATTTTTACCATAATAATATGAAGTCTATCTTATCCTTCTCTAAAATCCACCACAATGAATCAAAAATTTGCTTAAGTTAATCCCTTACTTTATCTTTAATTAACATATTCAAATGTCAAATCCTACTGAGCTGAATATTATCGTTATCGAACTTTCGCTCCATTACGCCCATAACCCAGTCTCAACTGCATCCCGCAAAGTTGCGTTATATCCCTTCGTAATAACAATTTCGTGTGGTACCCGTAATATTTTTTTAACGACCTCAACATATGGCCTATCCTTTCAAAAATGAGTTGTCTAATCTTTTTCAACACTGTCATCTTATTTACTATGCATATAGTAAATCGTTATACGAAAACTTGTTTTTTGTTTATCTAGCCATATTTTACTTCTCCGCAATTCCAGTATATAAATGTCTGCTCACTCTCGGTATAATTCACGTTGTACTGTGCTCATGTTTTCATGGCAACACTTTATGAATTATAAACACCGGACCCCCACAGGGATGTGTTATCTCCTTGCCTTTTCTTCTTTTTACCCTTGACTGTGTAACAAATGCCCAAGATACCCTGTTGATGAAGTCTGCGGACGATACCAAGCTAGTTGGTCTTATAAGCGAGAATGATGAGGGTAGCTATGACTCAGTAATGGAGTGGTGTGATGCAAACGACTTGGTTTCACGAAACAATACAGTTAGATGTGGAGAAAGAACGAAAGTATCAATTTAACAATGTTCATTAAAAATACCGAGATACAAAAGGTTGGATGAGTTAAAGATTTTAGGGGTCTACATGATCACAGAATTAAAGTGACACATAAATTCTGAAAAGATAGCTTAAGTGGCAAGGAAGAGGATTTAGAAAGTTAAAGGATTAATGAATGACCATCTATTGACAGCATCTATGTTGAGAGAATGAAGAAGAGATGTGCACACATGATGAGTGACTTTATCGTTACCTTGTTTACATTTTTACCAAGTCACAACAGTCTTTTAAACTTTTAATGGCAGTAAGAGATTTTTATAAGTGATTTTTAATGTTGTATTGTTCTAAATTGACAAACTTTTTAAGTTCAAAAATGGAAACAATTGCTGTGTTCGCAAAGATGTGCACAAGGGAGTTCATTATACACCCTGTAGCATTAGTAATATTTTTGTAAAATTTATTTTTTGTACTGCAATTCACTAATGAACTAAGAAAATGTTATGTGATATACTACAGTGCACATTGCTGACTGTATAGTGTACACAATGTTTGACTTGTATCTCAATAACTTCGACAGCTTCAATGAATATTAAGTAATGAGACAAAACATTAAGTTAATGCGTGGACAGATTATACAACTGCTTATGGCGCCGTAGTGTGTTTCTTTGTATTTGACTGTACTTTGTAAATACTAATTTAAAATTATTATAATATACCGGTAGCAATTAAAGGCCGGATGTTATAAATAGGCTTGTCTGAACATGACACAACCCTATAAGGCAACAGAACTTTGTGCTGGATTAATATTGAAAGTAATGATGGTCATTTGGTCACTGACTTCAGTTCAAAACTAGTATCGGTTTTTATGGTTTGATTTGCACACCTGAATTGACGTTAACTTTGTGGTCATAAAATGCACACCAAATATTGGCATTTTAAACAAAGCTGATGCCACATGTTCAATTACTGTTACAAGTTACACAATGTCTGATGATCGGTTTTGAATGCAAAAATCGTCCCTATTCAGTTGTGTTTATCTTTATTTAATTTCCACTTGGATGACTTGTGGTAAATTTTTCACTAAAATCGAATTATGATATTCAATAATGTATCGCATGGCGGAAACCCACAGTCTTCACGGCGGACATTCAAACTTGAAAATTATACAACAGTACTTTACGAATAATGCAACTTTGTATTGTAAAAGAAAGAAATTGGTCCTTCCCTGATACAATCTAGGGTACAAGTAATATTTTTATCACCATATGTTCTAAAAGATGTTTGAGTTATATATTTATATGCGGAACATATCACCTCAGCGAACCTCAGTATCTGGGTTGCAATGCTCACTTTTATGAACACCAGACGGCACCTGATAACCAATAAAAGACAGTTGCCCTTGTTTAATGATCATTGTGTCCCAGCCAAGGACTTAATATTAACTCAATTGGAAGAAAACGCATATTTAACAACAAATACCAGTCATAAAAATAATGACCACTGCTATATATATTTGGTCGGGAATGGTCACACAACAATCACCCATGTCGTTCTTAATGTTTCCTTAACCTTAGCAAGATAAATATTCTATTAACTCTTTAGTGATTAAAATCGCTATGCCCAGTTAAATGCAGGTATTATGGAATCAATTCACAATCCTATGTTTGCAGTCCCCAGTCATCAACTTACCTGAATAGGAAGACCAATGTGAACTCGCCAGGCTGACCACACCAAGAACAATGGCGATGATACCACAAAATATCCCAGTGTAACGGCTAATGACGAAACACCGCTGCTCCCAAAACGAAAGTAAACGATTCCAATCGAACATAGACATTTTCACCTCCGTCCAGTCATGCTTTTGCCGAATTCTGGAAACTGTGGCCGCACCTCCGCCGCGCCCCGCTCGTGGAGTACCCAGTCGCCCGTGAGCTGCCTCCATCTGTAAATCAGCGTCGTCAGACATGTATTTTTCCTCTAACTCGGGACTTATGTTAATGAATTTAATGCTTTCCTTACGGGCTTTACGCACCGGGGTAGGAGTGCGGCTACGTTCTTCCTGGGCAAGACGTTCCTCTATGAGCTGTTGACGCCTTTTAAAAGACGCTCGTCTCGCCTCGGACCAAGCCATCCACGCGGATTTGGTATTTATTTTACTCCGTACGGAACTTCGCCTTGAAGATGTGCTCGACCGCGGCGCGCCCTGTTGAGCTAAAAACACGTCATATTCTTCATCATCGAGCATGGTGTCGTCGTCCCGTGGGCTACTGTTGCTGTTTTTATTTATGTAATTCATAGTGGAAGGAAATTTATTTCCTTCCCCTTCCTGGTTGGTTCCTTTAAATATGTTTCCGTTGTATTGAGATTCGTTTAACTGTCCCCCTGCGTCCAAATCTCTCATCTCGATGAACTCGGCTGCTACTCGCGTTGTTTTTTTCTTCGCTGCCTCTCGCTTACTGTGTTCGAGATCCACGGCCTTGTCCACAGGGCGGTAACATGGAGCAGGGAACCCGAGTTGGCTTGCTGCGCTGGGTGCTAGACTAAGGTCTTCCAAAGATCCAGCGGAGGGGCCTTCAAGGACATCGCCGAAACTCCCAAATCCGCTCGTCTCGGCAGAGCTCTGAGCATGAGTTGCATGTAAGCTACTCGACTTTCCCGCATCTGTGTCACGCAACATTAAGCATTCGAGGCCTCTTTGTCCGGGGTTACGTTGGCGTTCTTGCTGCGGCTGGGTTTCCCCTGTGGCATACGATGTTCTGGGGGCTTCTAGTGCCCGTCGTTTATTTCTAATTTTGCTTATATCCTCTTTTTTATGCTTATGACGCCGTAGTATGGACTGTGGTAATGAAGACCGAGTTGCAGAGCTGTTCTCCGACGCACTACGATGTATGAGCGCACTGCTGTTAATGTTGCTGGTACCGGCAAAAGACTGATCTGTTATATACGGGATCCCCGTCCAACTCCGCTTCCGAGGCGAATCTGTCGTTATCTGGAACTGTACAGCGGGACGTCTATCTAGGCCATCGATCGCTTTCAGCAATGAAACGGGAGAGAAGAGCTCTGCTCTGGTTGTGTCGGTGGAGATGATGAGGTGCTCGCCTCCATCGCGAGCGGCTGTGTCGCGTATACCAGTGGGAGACTGCCGCCTTGTTTGTTCAGCCGCTACAGTGACAACGGTTCTAACGTGGCTTCTGGCCGCTAATACTTCACCACTGCCCCTTCGCTGCCGTTCTCTAATATGATCCATTGTATATTGACTTGTCAAGCAGGTGTGTAACCAGGACCTCAGCAAGTTGAAATGAATTAAAACGCCCAGTCAGTTATTCAGCAATGCTTGGTAACTATTCCTACGTTATATGTTCCCCTTCAATGAGACTAGGTGTTTGTTTTCAGATACATGTGTGTTTTAGATCTTTTTGTTACACTACAGTTTCATTTGCTAAGATACTAGTAAATGGTTTTATACCTCCACTTGTTGTGTCAGCTAAGCAATCGTATGAGGCCCACATGTGAGAGTTCACGAGTCGATAAATATTCCAGTACTTGTATTGTACGATGTACCTCGCTTTCCCCACTGTATGTGCTGTCCATCCCGTCTGTTTTGTGCAATGTTGTGAACACTTCCCTTCATTATGCCAATATGCACTTTCTGTGATCGGTAATTGTAATTATAAACGCCGCCAATCATCACGACGTCTTACCTTGGCTGTGTCAAAACGTAATTAAAGTCATTTGTTTGTAAAAAGTCATTTGTAAACAAAGTTCAACTCTAAATCCTGTTCGTCGCACTGGGTTTCCGTTTTTGTTTCCGACTTGGGCCATAATATAATCTTCGTCAGACTCACACTCAGATTTTTTTCAAAATTTAATTGCATGATAGAGTAAGTATTAAGATAAGTATTAAGAATTTGATTGTATGGCATCGGAGTGTTTTAGGTACTTTATGAGTACAAGTATCCAGTCATGTGCTTTGCCAACTAGGATATTTATATTTCTTTCAATCTTAACATTTATCATTGGTATTTCCCTACGTGTTCTTTTGAAGACAGATGAAGTAACCACCTCTTGATAAAACACTTTAACAATACTACGTAGAGTGTTTAAAACGTTCTTTTCTATTAAAGACCTTGAATATGTGCTAGTTAATAATAATATTCAAGAAGCGTATAGTAGAAATGCATTCAAACCGTGTGAATGAGCCTACCACCACTGCGTTTCTCAAGGGATATTCAACCCACAGCCATGTATACATGCACAACGTCATCTGATGAGATAGCCGTTGTCGACCAAGGGATGCTGGCGTGCTCCTCCTGAAGTTCCTCGCTCTCCGGAAACACTACACAGTCGTCTCCATCTGTTGACATCTTATTTTTGTTGACGTAAATCCTGAAAATGACGCGTTTCTGTGCCTGGTATCTGTCGTTATCAGCGCCCGTATTACAAGAAAGTGCAACCAGCACAGAGGTATGTTTATTAGAATGTGAATGCCTTTAACAGCGTCATGGCTATCAGATAATGCATAACGCCATGTTTTTCCACAATGGTAGGGTTCAACTTTTATCATGTTAACCAAAGTGAAACACCGTTTTAAGCATTCTGCTGATGTAAAATAGAGCCAGATGTGAAATACGAAATAAATCATTATTCACAATTGTTACTTCATATTTCTAGAGGCGGGCAAAATGGATGTGAAGACGAATTCATTTTGTAAATGCACACCGCGGTGTTTTTCCCTTCCTTATCATAATCATATATACTGCAAGAAAGTTCAGTAGAATTGTTTTCATTCTTTCACGCACATTGATACCTGTAAATTTAACGTATACGGAAGGGATGCTGTCGAGGTGCATAGCTAATAAGCTAAGGAACCTTGGTCCACCCTTTTTCTAATGCTTCCAATATGATGCCAGAAGAAGATGCAATTAAGTTACGGATATCTTCGACCAACATTTATTCCGCATATATTACAAGTACATTTGAAGCCTTATCTAATGACAGACAAGTGGTACAGAGTCGTTAAAGTCGCTGACAAAATATGCTGTAGATAAAGATTTTCAAAAAGGCTGTCGGTGGCATGCTTTAAAAGAAGTCATGTGCGTTTCTACTTGATCTCTGAGTCTTGTAAGCTGAATTTAAATAGCTAAAAGCGAACGGCGGTCCACTTGCCTCGATGTTTCACGTATTTCGCGTGTGCTGTTTTTCGTCAGCTAGTCAGAATGACATAAGCAATAGTCAGCTCTATCCACTTTTACCCTCACTGCTGTATTAGTAAACCATCTGCCAAGAACGGAACGTCATAAGATGATTTTTAAAAATTATTTTCCAACACTTTTAGTTCCAGAAGACATTGCCTTGTGAGCTTCCAACAAAACGATTGGAACAAAACGTATGATGCAACATGTATCGAACTTCGCCCAACACAGATCTCTTGCGATGTAACAGTTGTCTTGGTTCGTTCCCATTTATTATTCATCGCAAAGTTATTCCTGTTTAAACCCCACACTTACCCTGCCGTTAATGTGGTGTCTCTCCGTGTAGTCTGCTTTTCCAGTCTCTTTTACAGACGTGCTAATTCAGTTTTTCCTCCCTTAACTTGCAGATACGGCGCAAGATAACTTTTACTTTTAGTTGCAATAACGCAAACTTCTCACTGATACTGTTCTTTGTGAATATTAAAAGCCCTACACCCAAAAGGTGAAAACGAAACACCCTTTCGCATTCAAATCCAGTTAAAATATTTTTGTTTCCTCTGTCATGAAAAGAAAGCATTTATTTGAAAAAGCCAAGCTATCTTAAGAGGCGGCAACTGATCCAATATACTGCAATTAGCATTCACAATGAACTATCGGTCTACGTAGGGCTAATTTACAATGAACTATCGGTCTACGTAGGGCTAATTTACTATGAACTATCGGTCTACGTAGGGCTAATTTACAATGAACTATCGGTCTACGTAGGGCTAATTTACTATGAACTATCGGTCTACGTAGGGCTAATTTACTATGAACTATCGGTCTACGTAGGGCTAATTTACTATGAACTATCGGTCTACGTAGGGCTAATTTACTATGAACTATCGGTCTACGTAGGGCTAATCGGTGGACTTGGGGTGACAGTGAAATGGTTAAACTTGTTTTTGGTCTTCTTCCCTCCCACGGTTGATGGTTTAACTTAGAGTGATTTATTTGCATGAACTTGAAATTGAACGTTTCCTTATTCAGTCCACATTGGTGCTACAAATCGTAGGAAGCTAAACCGACAACGTCTCTATCTTCAAGGAAGCCCCACGCAAGTCGTGCGGCAGCTCTATTTAGACTGAAAGAGCTGTGTACAATCACTTTTCAACTGACTTTTCTTTACGACACTTCAAGTTTATTTTGGAGCAATGGCTCGCTCGTTGACGAAAAATAAATAAATAAATAAATCGCACGAAAATCGTATACGATTTCATCAGCGCTCCTGGCAAATGTAATGTAAGCTTTTTCATTAATTCTTTCAAAGAATTACAAAGTCTCAAAAGCAAGAAGTTTTGAAAACATTTTTAAAGCGCCAATCATTTTTCTAAGGAATCTCAGAGACATCTGTCGAACAATTTTTATTACCAGAAGACGTCATGAAAAGACTAGTAGTTGACTGAGAAAACTCGTCGAAGTAACTTTCGCATACATGCACTGGGAATGTTTCAGAAAAAAAACGTCATCAAAATCAATTTGAATTCTCTCCATCTGAGTCCAGTCTGAGCACTGCCTATGGCGCTAGCCAAAGTTCCCCGAGGAATCCAAATTTTCACCCATACAGTGTGCTGTCATTGACGTTGCATTTGTTAATGTCGTTAAGCAGGAAATAATATAACTAGCAGGCGTGTCTTATTATATTTCAGGGGGTCTCAAAAGAGTTGAGTTACCTCTGTAATCGTATATGTACAGATCTTAAAGTAATTGATTGTGCAAACCTGCCATATGGTCTCCCTCTATGGTTCATGATGGCGAAACAGAATGAACATGTGTTCAATACATTAAATCTACAGTGTTTTGAAGGGTGCATGCACAGATCGTAGCCAGGAATTTATAAAGAGAAACTTTAAATGCAAAAATATGAACATTCGCCACAATTACCTAGCGATTGGAGACCTTTAGATAAAGTTTAGGTTATAAATAATTTCACTGTAAAGCTGTGTTTCTTTGCTGTAATGGAAATTAAAAAATGCTTATCCTAAACAGAAAGTTGTTGTTGATAGGTGTTTAAATCTGACTGGAGTCAGTGTCAAATGAGTGCGTGAAATAATAATATTTCATTTCTTTATATGCGTCTCAGCGCTGTTTACATACATATAAAAAACTTAAACAACACTGATAAATTCAAAACTTATAGAAAAGTTATTTTTATAAAAAAACTAAAGGATACAAGTTAACCAAAGTCCTTTTTAATTGAGAACATTTTAATTGTTTTAAAAAACCTAATAAGAGTCATGTAAATACAAAATTCATTTGTTAATAAAATTCTACCAGTGAAATTGGTGCAGTAATCGCAAACTCCTGTCACCCGATATCTTTTTTGTATCATTTCTTGAAATTGACTACTGGATGGAAGAGTCCTAATGGGAGCTGAGGGTTCTATCATATTGTTCATGCCAAGTGCCTCTTTTTATTCCGTAATATATTACACATCTACTTTAACGTAAAAAACGCTAGTGAGAATAATGTTATGGTTAAAATTGCACCAAATAACATAAACTGCACTTACAAAAATAATTAAAAATAACAGATCAGTCTATTTTTGATGATTGTAGCGTTAGTTTTTTTGATCAATTATTCGTAAATGGACGGTAGACAAAATCAGACTTTACGTACGAAAATAGAATCTGGTATATACAGTACGTTTACTTGAATTTAAGATTTAATCCACAAATCATTGAAAATGCATGATTTTAAAAATGGTATATTACAACATTTTAATCACGTAAATATTTCCAGTCAAAGGATGGTCCAAAAAGATGTATTCATTTCATTTTCGTTACCATTTCTTAAGCCCCGTCACACTTATTCGGAATCAACAGGAATCAAGCAGAATGAGCCTGAATGAAGAATTTTCAAAAATCGCACCACATTCGGGAAAAAAGTTCTAATTGACCATAATTTTTGTAAGAGTACCGTTGGAATACTCAGAATGCGCTGGAATGATCGGTGCACTTTCGGCTGTATTAGCTCTCAAATTCAGTTCGAATATAGTTGGAAAACTATGAATATCTATAATGCTGTCAGAAAGCAGTCAGAATATTTAGAATATACTTTGAATGGCGTACTAGTGTAGTTCGATTGCTGGCTAAATTAATATTTCAGCACATTCGAAGCACATTCGAAACATTCTGGCGGGATTTTACATCCCCGTCACACTAGAGGCGGAATGATCAAGAAATGCGTCGGAAGTACAATTCTTTGTGCATTCCTGGATATTCGAAGAGCTTTCTAAAAATTCCGAGGGTATTCCAAGTATTTTTACCCATTCTTGTGGCCGGCTCGAATGTTTTGCTCATGTCAAAACTTTCGAAGTGCATTCCAAGTGTAAAATTATCGAATGGCATTTGAACAGTATTCTAACTGCACTATGACTGCATTCTAAATATTCTCACGGCATTCCGACAGCATTCGAAACATTCTGAACAGTTACCATTCCAGTGGCGTTATTTATACACTCTGGGCATCGTGTTACATTCTAAACATGTTAGAAAGTAATTTTAAGTATTTTAGGTATTTCAGCTGCATTCTATTTCAAACCATAATTGGCAGCCATAACGGGAGCATTTTGACTGCATTTGAGTTCGCTTCGTATATCATTCGAGGCACCTTCTTACATACTTCAGGTGCCTTAAGTTACGTGCCAGTTCGAATATCCCTCGAAAGTGATCAGAATGTTTCGAATGTTGCCAGAATGCCATGAGAATATTTAAAATACAGTCATAGTTTACAAGTCATAGTTTACAAGGTATACGAGGAAAAACCTCACACCAAACAAAACTTACGCATGCCTATGAAAATTGTAGTTTACCTTTCAAGAGAAAATACTTCTTAATCGACACACCATGTACAGGAAAAATTGCACCTATCGCCATCGGTCCGTCTATCTTAGTCAGTCCAACTCAACTGCCAAAATTTATTATGTTAAATTGAAATAAACGTCGCAACCTGTGGAAAACATCACACCTTCCCCAGATGACCCATCTAAAAAAACTTAGATTGGACTAACTCAATTACCACAATTGTCCATTTAAGCTTAAGGAGAAATCACACTTATTGCAACTGGCCTTTCAAAATTATGTTGATCAATCCAGTGCAACTACGACAATTGATCCTATGAGCTCTGGGAAACATCACACCTATGGCAATAGGTCTGTTAAAATTACATAGGTAAGTCCAGCTCAACTACCACAATTGATGCTTACAGGTATTGCAATTTGTTCTTCTAAATAACATGAGTCTACCACAACTGAGACTTTAAACAATGGGAAACATCACTCGTATATTGCCATTAGCCCATGGATATTACAGTAGATTGCCCAGTTAAAAAAGCACAATTGACTAGTTAACCATGAGAAATACAGACACTATGGCATTTTTTGTCTAAATAAGATAAGTCGGTCCAGTCCAACTACCAAAATTGGCAATATACTGTAAACTACGGTATTGGAAACATCACACCTATTGCAAATGGTACTTCTAAAATACAGGTTGTTAA